>NC_135155.1:6363636-6666666 GCF_050948215.1 Halictus rubicundus
GGATCGGGGTCTGCTCACGACGACACGAGAGGACGCCGTGATCAGCTGTTCCGGGGACTAGATGTTCCGTGTCATTCGTTGCACCTTACACTCCTTGCTGGAGTGGAGGGTGGGCTTGTGAGTAGGGTGGGTTCCGGTGGCGGATGGGAATGGTTATGCGAGGTGTTAGGGTTAGAGGAATCGGGACGGCGTTGTAGGTGAAGCTTTGCTTTCAGTGGAGATCCATACGCGTGTTATGGATTACCGCAGACCCAGCCATCGCCATGCGAGGGTTAACTCCTTCGCCTGGTATGACGGGCCCTAGTCGTATAACAGGTTTAGGAGTCAAATTGGATTGTGACTGGTCAGGCTCGTCATGCGATTTTTGTAGTCGTCAATGACGATCATCCTGACATATATTTTTTACGAAACTATATTTTGCTTTATATTTTTATCTTTTTGACCAGGTCTCGAATCAAGAAGAAGAGAAATAATGTGTACTCCTTGGGCTCCTTGGGCCCAGCAACTGGAAGTTGAGAGTGCACGCGAAGGGGTTAAAGAGAACCTAATGTCGAAGAGGCTAAAGTCGAAGCCATGAAATTCTATCTACGACCGATGTTTGATTAGTCCGTTCAAACGGCTTCCGACAGGTGTGCCATTAAGCACCGTCGATTCTGCGATTGCAGAATCGATTACTCTCGCCGTGGCCTCGACAGGGGGTTATCAGCTCATCCGTTGTCTCCTAAGCTCGCTGGTTGTCTGTTTCGCGATCGGATCGACGGCGGCGCGGCGCCGCGTCGTGAAGTGAAAGTTCCGCTATAGTCCGCGACGTGAGAGGATAGCTATTCTTTTTCGCGATTGTCTCGTCGCACACACATACCCAGGGCGCAGCGCGGGCGAGCGGATCGCGCGCATTATCGCGTCGCGAAGAGGGAAACGCTGGGGAGAAAGAGAGAATGGATGCTGAGGCAGGCGTCGTTGATCCTGAACGATCTCTTATCCAGTCCCCGCGAGACAAATTCTCACGCCTCGCGGCCGCCGTGCACACGTATCGAACAGCCTCGACGCCACAGGTTAATAACGCCTGACTCTCCGCTTCACTCCGCTCGGCTCCGCTCCGACCCGTTCCGTTCTGTTCGCGGTATAAATTAACGGCTCGACCCAACCTGAACGATCCTCCGCTCTACGCGCGCTCCTCTCCTGTCCCCCGGTTTCTCGCGTGGCTCCTCTCGCGCGATTCGCTCCGATCGTTTCACTTTCACGCATGCCAACAAAGAAGAAAGAAAAAAAGAATCGAACGATACCCGCCGCCGCCGCTGCAACGCTCAACTCGGATCCTTCGAGCTGCTGCACTTTTAATGCACGCGCATAACTAACTAAGCCGCTGCTGGCCACAGACGATTCGTCGCGACCAGCTTCCACAATGCGAGGCAGAAGAAGTTTACTCGCTAGCTTTATGCATAATCTGATCAAATAAAAATTAGTTGTTGCGTCTGGACAAGTTGTTCTATTGGGTCCCTGTAAACAGTGAGATTATATTGAACAAATGTATAATCAAAGTCGCTAGAGTAAAACTTGTCTCCCCACTCCACCTTCCCCCTCCAGATTGCTATTCCCCCACTCTCCGCCACGGCCCGGTCACGTGACTAATGCGGTACTGGCAGAGAGGGGGTAACTTCTTCCCCTGATCTGGCAACTCTGCATATAGCGTAGGTTATTTTCAAAGCGTTTTCGTCATGAAAATAATTTCTAAAAGGTCCCACTGTTCCCGACCGTAGGAACAAAGAAATTCAACTTGAAATCTTCAGCAACGATTTTCCTCAGTCCCAAGGTAGCAATCATTGTCATCGAAAGTCCATAGCAAATGGCTGGACGTCCCCCGGAAAACTAAACACGCCTCCTCTGTTTTTGCTGAAGGTTTTCACTTCAGCCGTCGCGTCGTTTGCCATTTGAATTCCTCGGCAGTGCCTCTCGAAGCAACGGGTTCCTCGGTGTCTTCACGGGTCGTTGCGGAGTCATCGTGTTATCCTTGTGGATTTTACGCGTTCGCTTATCCGCCGTTGATTTCCGGCGAGCGGAGAAATCACATGTTCTGTCCACTATAGCAGCAGCAACAGGAACGAGATTGACTCCTTTTCCCGGTTTCGCGAAACGGTAACTTTTCTCCAACTGTCGGAGGAAAGCACCGTGCAATTGTATGATTTATGCACACGGCGATGACAAGACTCGCAGCTACTCGGCAGTCGGTTTTACTTGCGTAACCGGCAAATTATATGCCGGGAATAATGGTTTCTTCGCGGTGTGCCGCTCGCGGTAGACGTTTACTCGCGTCCCTGTCGTTCGACGCTTAATTTGAACGCTGTTTTACTAGCCGGTGCTGTACGCGTGCTTGTAACGAGATACTTTATGCGATGAATAAATTCCGTAATTTGAAGAGTGCCGGGATAATCGCCTGGCGCCCCTCGAATTCCCATTTTGGCGAAGTGTAGCCGTGGAACACGGTGGTTCGAAACTCCGCTGCTCTAGCTTTTAACCCTCTCGATGTTTACGTAGAGTATACTGATCGCTAGACGGCGGAAAAATTTTAGACAATGGAAAGATTGTTGGGATATTTATTCGTGGATACAATATGAAATACTTAATCTAAGGATACCGAGACTGTGTGTTGGACACGTTTACCTCCCTTATATCTATGTAACTCTAACGCACGGTGTTCCTTATGGCCTTCGACTATACAGACTGCCCGACTCGCCGATTTCCCGATAAGGACATTGGCCATACGGTTGCACATAGACGTGCGACTCGATGGCACGTTTTGCCAGAGATTGATAGAATTGAAAATATGTTACTTTTTAATTTAATGATCTTGAACAGAGTGCAATAATTATCTGTGTCGAGTATCTATGTCTATTAAAGCGAAATGAAATTCTATTTTATAGCTAAAACTATATACTATATTAATTAATACATAGGCATACATTAGATGTCCAGTTTCCGTAAAGCAACCGTAAAAGTAAGTCGGGTTTTCATTACTATTCTGGCACAGTTTCTCGAGGAGCCTATCTACAGTGATTCCCTCTATATATGTCGCCAAGACCTCGGTGATAAAGGTAGCGGAACTATCCCCACTACCGCGAGGAATACCCCGCGAAGGGCCGCGAAGCTAGAGAGACCAGTGTGATCAGATCGACGTACATTCGACTGGATTTGAGCTTCTGGATTTGTTTGAATGTTCAATTTGGGAGCGAAAATTCTGGAAAAATTCACAGTTATGTCTGCTATTAGGCACGATATTGTTGAATTTTTTAAGAATTTTCTATTAAACAGAACGGGAGAAATAAATAAAAGTAGATGGAATAGAGCTAGAAGGTAGAAAAATCTATGTCTACAACATCACAGTGATTTCTCTATATATGTCGCCAAGACCTCGGTGATAAAGGTAGCGGAACTATCCCCACTACCGCGAGGAATACCCCGCGAAGGGCCGCGAAGCTAGAGAGACCAGTGTGATCAGATCGACGTACATTCGACTGGACTTGAGCTTCTGGATTTGTTTGAATGTTCAATTTGGGAGCGAAAATTCTGGAAAAATTCACAATTATGTCTGCTATTAGGCACGATATTGTTGAATTTTTTAAGAATTTTTCTATTGAACAGAACGGGAGAAATAAATAAAAGTAGATGGAGTAGAGCTAGAAGGTAGAAAAATCTATGTCTACAACATCACAGTGATTCCCTCTATATATGTCGCCAAGACCTCGGTGATAAAGGTAGCGGAACTATCCCCACTACCGCGAGGAATACCCCGCGAGGGGCCGCGAAGCTAGAGAGACCAGTGTGATCAGATCGACGTACATTCGACTGGACTTGAGCTTCTGGATTTGTTTGAATGTTCAATTTGGGAGCGAAAATTCTGGAAAAATTCACAATTATGTCTGCTATTAGGCACGATATTGTTGAATTTTTTAAGAATTTTTCTATTGAACAGAACGGGAGAAATAAATAAAAGTAGATGGAATAGAGCTAGAAGGTAGAAAAATCTATGTCTACAACATCACAGTGATTTCTCTATATATGTCGCAAAGGAATTGTCCCCACTACCAGCAAGGTCGAGAAGCCTCGGACGCCGAGTAGTGTAAACGTAACACGGCTCGGGCACTGTTGACATATATCGAGAATTCGCTGTACCCTGTGAAAAGAAGAGTTGGGTGCTATCCTTTTTGTTAGAATTTCTGAACGAAGAAAAGAAGACGAACGATTCCGAAGAAGAGACGCATTGCCATTCCGCGAGGTGTCCATCGCGGACAGTATGCTCGCGATCCTGTTGTCTCGGTCGAAGCGAGAGGTAATGGCTCTTTTCTAGGCAGGTGCGAAGCCCATTCATCGGTCCGGGTTATATGCTAGCGTTAACAGCCGCGGCTCGGGAGATGAAATTAATTCCGTCCACGTCTGCGAAGACCGTTGAATGGCTTCTTACTTTCCGTCGTTGCTGGTCGTCGGGTTCCACACCGTGCTTCGCCGACTATCCCGGCCTCTCGTTCGGTAATGGCTTGTAAGAGGAAACGGGGCAAAGATTTATAGGTTGCCAGAACGAAAATGTATGTGAGTCAACAATACGTCGATACAATATACGAGGGGGCAGGGGGAGGGGGAGAGAGAGAGAATACGGTACGGGGGAAGGAACGATGCAACGGCGTGGTGTACACGTCCGACAAAAACGCGTGCGCGCACACACAATCGAGGAGCGATTTCCAATGGAGCCTCTTTTTGCGTGGCCGCATGATTAACGATTGAACGCGCTCGACTTCCGATCCGTGCCGCCCCGACATGCCTCGGAACGGTAAGGAACGCTTGCTCTCCGCGAGTCCTCGATCGTATTTGATATTTATTTCCTCCCCTACCCTCCCCGCCCCTCGCCGCAAACGTCTCGCTCGTTGGCTCGTTCTTTTCCTCTTTGTCCGTTTCGCGCCTTCGAATTCGTTGATTTATAGCTCCCCGTCGATTCGGCGTCGTTACAAAATTGCCGCGCCGACATCGCGACGGTATAAAGTACACGTAATCGATTGGTTAGTCCTAATGGAAGATGAATTGTTGCTTCTTATCCGTTGCGGAAGTCGCGAGCGGCTTTCGTTGTTGGGAAACGGGACTCGGAGCGGTCGGAAATGTTCCTCGCAATTAACCCTCCGTCGGCAAGCTTGTTTTTGTCTTATTTGTTCGCTTACTGGGTCGTTTGTGTTCACGACTAATTTGTTTACTGTTCTAGGTTCTAAAAAATTTTTTTTTAATTCTGGAATACGCGTTCTAGTCGTTGGGACGTCGAATGTTTGAAACATTAGGGTGAGGGATTACTGTGGGGGTACCAATTACTGTGCCTATATTAATTATTCTTATTTTTGAAGCATAACGAATAGTTGAAAAGAGATATTTAATTTTTTATTCATTAAAATCAGTTAATGTATATGTAGCAGCAATGGGTGTAATTCCGCGACGTTTATCATCCAGGCCTTGGCGACGTATATCGAAGAAACACTGTATAGGCACAATAATCGGTACACCCACAGTAATTGGGTCCCTTACCCTAGTGAGAAAAATAAATATTGAATGGGAAGAAATTCAAAATTTTGGAGGGTTCTCACTGGGCCTAAGGGGGCATTCCCAATTAGAGCTATCAATTTTAGACAATTTATGAGATCAAAAGTGCACAGGTTAGTACAGGCCAAGTGTTTTACAATTTTGCATGCGTATTTAGTTATACTTTCAGATAACGTAGTGCAATTTCTATGCAATTTTCTTTATTATTTATCTTTATTTAATTATGTTTAAATTATTGAATTCGAGTGCTTCATTTTAACCGGAAATGTACAACCTCGGTAGTCTGATGATAACACAACGAGAAGTTAGAGACATAAATATAGAAGATAGTTATATAAAAATAAAGAAATAAAAAATAATGTTTTTTAGGCCTTAAACAGCAAATGTGTACCCCTAAGTGCACATGGAACGCACAGAATAGAATGTGTGATGCAGGCATGCTGTATCATCGCGTTTATGGAGTCCCGATAGTGATCTTCAGGGTGCGCAGCCCACGCTGTCGATAACGCAGCGGAATCCATAGCACTCGCCGCGAATTAGAGTATAATATATCAAACGCAACGGAGGCACGCATCGCATTGTGCAGCTGGCGTAATAGGCTTAACATCCTGTTTAGAGTGTTGCGTAAGCAATATTAACGGAAGAAGAATGAGATAGCTATTAAAAGCGACTCGGGGACCCGGTATATAACGTCTTTATTCTTGGCGTGACAAGCGAGTCCCCGAGTTTTGCGACGTGTAGCGTATTAGTTATGATTTATTAATAGTTCTAGCAACTTCGATGCAGCGGTAAAATTAGTGTACTCTCCCGATGGGGACTTGAACGATATCGCAAACGCCAATTCGCAATCGTTGTATTCAACGATGGGTACCTTTCCGAAGCACTCTTGGAAAAATTCAAAGAAATGCCACCAAAAAAAAAAAAAAACAGAAAAACGAGATCGATGCTCGGAGGTGCGAAGGATCCACGTTAGACTGGCAGATTTATCGGAGCTATAAAACTAGCCTACGAATTTATTATCAGTAGACTGCGGAGCTTTATGCAGTTATGAAGATTTTCCAAAAATGCTATAATATAAAATTCGATAGAATTTAATAAAATTTTTATTCGTTTTGAATCTGCAAAGGCTGTTCCCACGAAAAATAGAATTTTATTTCATTCTATTTGTTTAAAATTTGTCTACAAAAGTTTGAAATTGCATAAACATCCGCAGTCTAATTATCAGTCTCTTATTGTCAGTCACATTAGAATATCACAAATTGCTAATATAAAGTGGAAGAATCTCCGCTTCGACAATGGCACGATTAATGTATTTATAAATCACAGCAATCTTACAAAAAGAAAACGAATAATTGTTACTAAACAAACTGTTACAAAGCAAAAGTAAAATATGTGAAATATTTTACGTTTGTACGCACATTTGTCTGCAAATATCGCCGCGATATTAATCAACAGCGAGTCTTGCCATTAGCAACGATGGCACGAAACATCGTACGTACGCCATTGAATCGTGATGCAGCCGGAAGCGGCTTTCTAAACGAAAACACTAATTTATTAGCGGTTTCTGAGCCATATTGATTCATTGATCTAAATTTCTGACCGGTCACAAACAAAGTTGAAGCGGCGAGCTGTCGATGCACAAAGTGCAAGGGGCTTTATTTTGGCATTGATAGATTCGCAGTCAATATGGGATCTATTTTGCCGGTGAAGTTTTCAGCGCCGAAAATCGAGTCGCTGGCCGCCGAATGGCCGCGGCACGGTAGATCGATTCCGGCAACGGCGCGGCGGAATTTCCGCCGCTGGCTGTGAACCGCACTTTCCAACCGGCGGATGCAACGTTCAATGTAAATTTTAATCTAACGGTTAAGTGGCTCTTTCGTTATGATGAAACGGTGAAAAGCTATACGCGGGGATCGATCGGATAACAGGAATTCCCACTGTTTAGACTGGCGATCCGTTTGTAGAGGGAAATTGGATTGACGCGCGTGCCAACAGATGGTCATTTTGCGAAGAAGAATTACAAAGTAATACCAGAGCGGCCCGGTCATTCAAGTAATTGCCAATCCGGCAAACCAAATAGTTCCCGGACTCCCGGATAAAAATAGACGCGCCCGCACGATTACCGATCTCTTTCCTCCAGCCTGTAAATAATCCCGTATCGTATTAACAAATATTAATATTGCTTCGGCCGGTGTCTGTACGCGCCGCAACCAGCGCCTCTAATTAATTAGGTAACGCTGCTTTTAATAGGATTGCTCGCGGCTCCGTAAACGTTCCCTACTAAATACGAACGAATTAAGATATTACCGCTGAAAATAGAAATCGGACGTTTACCATCGAACGATCCGCGCGTTTTCTCGAAATTCTTCCTGCATAGCCGATACTCGTCTCGTATTTTCCTCTGAAATGCCGTCGAAACCTGTTTTTAATCATCTCTCTCTAATAATTCTCAATTATTAACGCCCCTACACGGCTTCATAGTTCATACATTCACATTGAATCATGTTACAGTGAATTCTCGATATTTGTCAACAACATCCGTTGTACCTCACGGTAGTGGGGATAATTCTGCGACAGTTACCATCCAGGTCTTGGCGACATATGTAGAGAAGTCACTGTATATTTTGTTCTTATACAAGGTGGTCTTTCTAAATCGAGTATCTAAATTATTTCTGTTACTATTAAAAGCAGGAGAAATGGCCAAGACAGGTTTGAATATTTTCCAGGTGTCCATCTGGTGGTGAGACTCGTATGAACCAATATAATTCCATATTTTTTACTTATTTTTTCCCGTAGAATCTCGCCCTCTCCGGCTGGACCAGTTACTGACCTATCTAAATTAATTGAACATAAACAGTTGGCATGCTTGAGATTTGGCAAGGAGATATGTTCACCCAAAAAAATGGTACTTTGGAGGATCATCAGTCCAGATCATTCTACGCGGAAGCTATGTACGCAAAAGTTGATATTTCCAAACGGACCGATTTCTGTGGCCATTTCCGCGCTTCAGACTGAATGAAACTTATTAAAAAATACAGGGTGGCGCAGATCGAGCGGAGTATCGTTGGCAAAGCGGCCTCGCAAAAAAGTTTCACGAGTATGGCGAGTGGCAGAAGAAGCCCGGCCCGGGGAAATTGGCCCGATAGATCGTTTTCGCGACGTAAAAATTGCACGATGTCCGAAACCGCCATTCAATTTCGCGTTCTTACCGTGCTCGGTTAACTACTTTCCTGAGTGGATCTTGAGAAACGATTTCTACTTTAGGAGCAAGAGAGTAATTCCTCCCGGGCAGAACTGAGAACAGGGTGGTGTGAGGCAGACAGAGAGAGAGAGAGAGAGAGAGAGAGAGAGAGAGGAGGAAGAGAGAGAGAAAGAAGGGGGGCAACCGGCGCGTATATACGCGGCCAGAGCGGGATAAGTTTCGAGCTGATCATTAGGTAAGTTTAGAAAAAGGGCCAATCCGAGGAGGTTTCATTAGGAAATGGATGAAACAGTGGATATACGAGGATTGGAAAGGAGGCGGTTCTGCGCGCGGAAAGGGAACGAGTCGAGCTTTGAAGCTCTCGCGATGACTCGAACTGATAATCCATTAGGATCCGTCTACTTAGAGTATAACATCTATTTGAATGCAAATCAATAGGGAATGGGAAAGGACGGTAGCCAGTAATTGGTCCGGCTTTATTGGAGCTCTCAGTGTCTCAAAGAGCATCTCGTTCGGTCATCTCCTCTGGCTCTCCGCTTCGGCCTCTCTGCTGCTCCCTTTTCCCCTTTCTCTCGGTCCAGGGCTCTCTCATTCTCCTTCTCGCTTTCGTTCGGCACCGCCATTTGCTCGCTTCCTCTTCCTTCGACTTCTCGCGGGGCTTCTGTCGCTTTCCTGTTCGTTCCGCCTCCTTCCACATAACGTACATACACATATACATGTATATATATATATTTATTGTACATAGATTGATATTGTACATAAGACAGTAATTATCCAAGAACTTGTCCCGTCTGGCCACTTCACTTCAAGTGTCCAGGATGCGTACCAACAACTCAAGAATATTGCTACCGATCCGGTGACGGTGCGTTCGCTTCAAACCGGGGAACAACAAATTCAGGAAAAATCACAGTTCGTGCTCCTACAGTACTCTGATTGCCATGCATTTATCTTTAGCGGCGCGATGGAACGACAGCACAGTACTCCCGGTCCGTAAAACGCGAATTAAAAGCGAGCCAATCTCGTTGGAATAACACTTTGTACTCGAAGATATTTTCATTCCAAAATTCAAACATTTTGTCTGATCTGGAATATTTTCTTTACATGTGATACCTAACCATAGCTCTTGTACTTATGAACTGACTTTTGGCATACTTGTAGATTGTGGGTTATGTTAGAACTTTTTCGGACAGGTTTGGAGATGGAGGAAAATTTTTCTTTTTTCAATATGGTCACATTTTTCGGAGAAATTGGTGCAGGTTAACCTGTATGTTCTATTATATTTTTGTACTGAGAGGAAGTCGTTTCAGTTTCGTTGTGCGGTGCCAAAGAGTGGCCATTCCCTCCGCCATCAAAATCATCTTTTCATATTAACAATAGAAATTTCCAGCTTGCCGGAAACAGTGATAGAAACGGCCACACAGCTGCTAAATCTTTTAAAATTGTTAACACTTTGACTGCCACACTAGAAACCTCAAAAATTCCATAAAATCAAAGTAAGTTATTTATATGATAACAATGTATGATATTGAGTAGTCCTCCAACTATCTTGCATTTTACAGATCCTAATAAAATTTGGGTACGGAGACTATATTAACGTAAGAATGAATTTTAAAACCTAGACAAATAAGATATGGGTGACGTGGCAGTCAACGTGTTAGAGAAAATTTAGATTTTGCGGAAAGATCCGTGTTCTAATCATCGTATTATCCCCTTTTCGGAAACACTGATAGAAACGACCATACCACTCAAATGATTCAAAAATTCGTTGTCGTCACGTCTCGCCTCTGCCACGCCAAATGGACCTTTCCAATTTCCCCGACAAAAAAATTCCAAAAGAGATTTGGAGATTTCCAAAATCTCCATCATCCCAAAACCGTCAAGCAACAATATACCCCGCTATGATCCAAAAAATCCACTTAACACATCCTCCTCTTTCACCTGGTGGACCGTTCCACCCAGCATCGAGGAATTTATAGTAGTCCGCGGAGGACATAGGTAATGCGGTGTCTAAGGAGCGATGTTTCCGTGATCCCGGTCGCTTAATTTGCGCGGGTTTTGCACACACGCGCGCACACGTGCACACAAAGAGAAGAACGCCGTCGAGCACAGTGAGCCGCGGTCCATGTATATGGAAGGTCGTTGCCAAGTATGTATGTACTCCTCCGGCATCACTGTTGGGCCTCGGTAGCTATGCCGGCCATACGTCAACGTCCATTACACTTCCACCCTGCTGCTGGCTTTAATGTTTTCGACTCGGGCACTCTTTATCCCACCTTGCAGCTAATTAGCGAGCCGGATACCGGACACGCGCCCTCCCACCAGCCCCCCCTCCATCCTCTGACCCTGCCGACGTACCACGGTACCACAAAGTCGTCCCGCACTTGGTTCTCTTGCTTTTCTCTCCCTCTCTCTCTCCCCTTTTTCTGCCTCTTTTCTCCAACTCTATCTCCGACCTTTTCCTCCTCATCCTCCTCCAACCTCCTCTGGACGCGACCGTGGTCATTGCGCCAGCGGTGAACCAGACTCCGCGATTATTCCGAACTCATTTTAACTCATTACCCGGGTCCACCTACCCCGGGCACAGAATGCCGGGTCCCCGGACACAAGTGTGCCCCCTCTCTTCTTTTCTGCTGGCGAAGCTCTTCCTGTACGGCCGAAATCTAAAGCACGGAAACTCGTATCGCGTGAGCGCCGCGGTTTTTCCCTTAAATTATCCCCGGCTAAGCGATTATTACCACCGCGAGAGATCATTCCGGGGAGATAGGAGGATGAGACGCGAGGTAGCCGTGTGTCTCTCTTTACAGCGTCTCTGAATGCATTCTCGGAATACGCGGGATAGGCAGGTGCTCGCTCCCCGAGGTACAAAAGAGAGTCTGAATATAATTATAGGCACTGTAATTATCGGTGCCACGAACTCTAATGAATACCACCACCATCGGCGGAACGATAATTCCCTGTCTCGCGGCCACGAACGCCAATCCGGGTTAAACGGTGACTGCACCCTCGGGAGGATTGTTCGGGATACGGTGCATACGTTCTAGCACGAGGATCGCAGAATCGGCCAACTCTTTTGTCCAATCGCGTTGGCTGCCGAGCGAATTTTATGTGTTTCGCAAGAGTTTTATTTACTTCGTTCGGAGAATTGTAATATGTAATTTATTGCATTCGTTGGGTTAGTAATTGCGGATTTTTATGTGTAATAAAAATCGTTTGCATCGATTATCATGAACCGGAGCCAGACAGAAAGATATTCTTTCTTTTAATCATTTTGATAAGCTGGGACTAATATATTCAAGCTTTTAAATTCTTTTATTCTAGCTCCTGTTTTAAATTGCATCAAATCCGCAATCGTATGTAATATATGATTATCTAAGAAACAAATAATTATTTTTAAGTAACCCAAAGCGCTGTTCAACAATGACCGTAATCTCTTGAAAATGTGTGTACTGAGTGTGATTGTGTGTATTGAAACAATCAATTTTTGAAAGAATATCTAGCTGCACTGGACTCTCGTTTTCTTAGAAAAATGCAACAATTTTATTTTCACCGGATGAAAGTAAAAAGAACATAATCTCTGTGATTTTCAATTCTTGAACTAAAAGAATGTGACGTAAAAATATCAGGGAAGATTCTCTAGATAACGGTGTACATAACCACCACATGAAAATGCATATAATTGATTAAATTACCGAATGAGGAAGACTGTAGTCGTCCATTAATATCTTCAATTAAAGAGAAGTGTACGATGTGAGAAGGTTCAGTAAAGAAGTTTCGTATAACGGTGCAGATAATCACACCATAATTTATATAGCTGTTTCAATTAATGACTGAAGATGGCTGGATTCTTCTACTTCTAATTTAAAGAGGACTTTTTAAGTTCAAATTGTAGAATTGAATGTACGTCTTAAAAGTAATTTTGTCACATACAATTAGCTTTACTATGTTCTATTGGACACCATTAATGTGGCGATGATTAGACATGATTAGTAACGGTTAGAGTGAAATTCGTGATTATAATAAAATTTAAAAAATAAAAGGAATACCATTGCATTGCTCTCGACTTAATAAAAGCATTAGAGAAAGAAAGAGGCTTCTGAACATTTTTATTTAGCATAAGGACGCACAATTTAGAAATGATATTAAATACAAAAATAAATATTTTACACAAATAATACCTTGGAAATAGATAATGCTTTCATTAGATATACAAATTAATTCATGATCCTCAGAATCAACCAGTAGTAACTTTATTCCACAATCAAACATTTTTTTTCATCATAATCATTGCTCATTACTAGACTGTGGATCATTATGCAAAATAAAAAATTTTTACCTGAATTGCAACGAACTGAAATGAAATAGACATTCATTTTCTTTCTTCTTATGTTTAGCAGATTGAAAATAGTATAATAGTATGTTTCAATTTTTCTAATATCTCTGCTATTTAAAATTACACATAAATGCATAAAATCCACAGTCTACTCATTACATGGATTAAATGTGTCGAAAATGATGGACATTATTTTCTACGGTAGAATGTATTTTGATTGTAAATAATCTCCAAATTGGAGAAGAAAGGGCTAGGAGTAACTTAACCCTTTGCACTCGAAGCTATTTTAACTCCAAAACGTTTTTCATGTTATACATACGAAAACGGTGTAACTTACTCGTGCAATACCGAAATGTTTGCTAATTTATTAAATGCAAACAAATTTAATAACGCAAAAAATATTTTGAATAACGACACAGCAATTTCTAGTGACGCCTTACCGTCGCCATTCGAGTGCCAAGCGACTTAAAACTCGTGAGAAATCTTGCTGGCCGACCCAGCAGATTTACAATCGACGCGGGTCGCGCCTGTTATCTCCTCGGGTCTCGGCGCATCAATCTTGAAATTAAAGAGAAGTTTTCGGTGTCACGAAGATCCGAGAAGATTCTCCACATAACTGCCTAAAGAACCCACCGAGGCAACAATTTATACAGCCGTTTCGACTAATGTCCGAGGCAAATCGCGGACTTCAGTCCTTAAATTAACGGGAAGTTTTCGGTGTCAGAAGGTCCGGCGGAGATTCTTTGCATAACTGCATAGAGAACCGCAGGAGGACAATTTATAGTCGTTTCGAGCGACGCTTGTGCGAACGGGCCGCGGTTGGTTCTTGATGCTCAAATCAACTTTTTCCTGTCGCGGGGCTGGAGTGCCCGGAGGGCATCGATCGAGTCACAGGGATCGACTGGAAGAGTTCGTCATTCGTGTCCAAAGTTAATCGATTTTCCCCGGCGGGGCCAAAACACACGAACCAGATGTGTCCAGATTTCACCGTATTCGAATGCGTCGTGTTTCACCGTGTAATTTCGCGAGACCATTATTCCCCGCGGACCTGTAATCTCACCGTCATTCTGCTACATTGTGGCAAGCCGGTGTACCCGGCGTTTTTCGCCGCGAGATGGCTCCTAGACACGCGTTCACCAGCGCACTCTCGGCTATAAGGCCCTTCTTGATCGCGTGTTCCGCGGAAATCGGAGAGAGTGCGGTTTGCTTTACTGCGGCCTGAGTGCAGGCTCATCCAGGTGCGTATCACGTACCCAGGTGAAATTGACGGAAACTTTCGAACCGCGAGATTAAAGGATCCGAGACGGAGCCCGCGTTTCCGATGCGCTCGGCGGACAGACGCGTCGCTCGGCACTCTCGATGCCACATTGTAACAACGCCAGTAAGTAGACCGCAGGTTTTCCGCTGTTATGGCAAAAATTCAGTAGGCGACGAAATGTCCAATGTATCAGAAAAAATTAACCCCTTGCGTCACAATTTTACCCATTAACTGTAACATTTTAGAATGACAGAATTAAACTAAACTGTCAGGCGCACCAAATATATTTCTAGCGCCGAGTGGTGTACGTAAAATTCCAAAATCCCCAAACGGGGATCGTGGCAGCTAATGGGTTAATTCCAACATTTCAGACTAGAACGTACGAACTTTTTTAGGGTAGGTATAACGAACCTTTATCGTTTACATGTCCTAACCTCCGGACTGCGGACAATATTTAATAAATTATTCAATATTGTTCATGATTTTTTCCGAGATTTTTTGGCGTGCTGCAGTAAAAATACAAAAACTGCTTCTTTTCTGATACGAAATATTATCCAACGATAATATTTTCTAAAGGACTTAACAAAAATACAATATATAATAATTATAACTATAAACTCATATATAATTATAAACACAATGTACCAATTCTGAAGAATTAGACCGAGTAGGTTAAACGAGGGATGCTTACCGGAAACAGATTAACGCCAATAAAATGTTTAACTAAAATGTCCTCTAAAGTTGTTCATCATGAATTTTATCCAGCTAAATCCCTGATTCGTCGCGCAGAGTCTCGAAGCATAACCGATGGCATTCTCGAACCTCATTACACCCACCAACACATAATCCCGTCGGACGTATGGACACGATGTGCAACGGCATTTTGAATAAGCGCGTTTAGATTCCAATCAAGAAAGACCGGCTCTCATCAGACTAGATAAAAACGTTGGATTTATTCCGCAGAGTTTGAGGCTGACCATTAATTCGCAGAAGATCCAGGACTTATAGGCTGTGGACTATAGTTACGAGCGTGGAGGGTCCTCCGATTGAAAGTCCCGCTGCGTAGGTGTGCGAGAGGGGGTGGCATGAGGGTACGTTGCTTTACGATGACATTATTTGCGCTAACTCACGGCGGAGCGTATAATAAAGTGCACGGGGTCAGCGGATAGGCTAGCGAGGCTGCCGGTTTTCCTCTGGAGCGGTCCACGGTGTCCTTTTAGCAGTTCGCGAGTCTCGTTTTTCGCATAATTGGATATAACCAACTTCTCGGATGTTGATTCAACGTATGCATCATTGTTTACGAGTACATTGCGAATTTTATGCACGCATGGGAAATATAAATCGGTTCAATTTAAAATAGATGATAAGTTACGTTTGGTTAACATTGTTAACCTAAAAGAATTTAACACTAGGTTTACGAAGCATTGAAAGTGCATTACTATTAATTTTGCATTACTTTATAAAAGTAACAAGGACGTGCTACCCAGATTTTTAGCAATCATTTTAAAACAACATATACCCAAAGAAATAAATTTGCTAAATAATTTCTCACGTATGCATCCTTAGAATCTTAATAATTTGAAATTAAAAATATTAGAACCCGCCATTTTGACGGTAAACCTAGTGTTAATAACATCATGGGCTTAGTTTCAGCTTAATAAAATTATTAAGGGTAGATTGAAATTTTCGTTTGGTTCCTGTTTCTCGAAAACGATGCAAACAATTTTTATTTTGCAGGGAGATTCACAGTCCATCTATAACCAACTAGTCGTCATCACCTTCTCATCATCCTGAGCTTTATATCAATTTTTCCATCAATAACTTTTTACCGCATAATGAGCGGCAACTCAAACCTCGTGAAGTGTACTAGCGAAGTCGCTCTCGATAACGTGAAGGATGATCATGGCGATTATCTACAATTTTAGAAAAGTTGTTTATAATAACCCGGAGCCGGTAAATCCTGATTTGGGACCGCAAAAGTCCACAACGAACGTCCTCTATCGTCGGCCACCGCGTAGATTGCGGGAGCCGTCTTGGAAAGCGGGCAGGATATTCAGGCGTGGCGTACGTAGGTAAATCCTCCACTCAGCCGGACACACTTGATGCACAAATTAAAGCATAAAAAAGCCCCTTGGCATAGAGCACCGGTGGTCCCGAAGAGGCAGAAAAGCGACGCGGTTTATAGAAAGAGACAGGGACGCCGGGGAGATGAGTAACGGGGGCTAAATGGGGTTCAGGCCGACGACTGAAAGAGGAGGTCGCGTGTTGGTTGGTTGGCTCCGAACGAAGGGGTAGGAGGGGGATCGGCTGGTCGGTCGGATAGGTTATACCATCTTTCATGTAATTACTGACATAAAATGCCAGATTTTCGCCCTCTCCGCCCCACCTGTATGCCGGCAACCCTGGTCTTTCGATCACTTTCTACCATCCCTCTCTCTTCCACCATCTGAATTTCTTCGTTCACCTTTTTTCGCCCTGGCCAGTCTCTCTCTTTTCCGCGTTGCTCCCTCTCCTTCGTACCTAACCGACTCTCTCTCTCTCTCTCTCTCCAGCTCTGTTCCTCCCTCTCTCTCCGTTTCTCGCGCTCCTTCGTGTCTTTTTTCTCCTCCGCGGAGTAGAAAATTTTCAATTCCATTCATGTAAATTATTGTAGCGCACCGACTCTCGACATGTGCAACTTGTATTAATGACGCAGTAAAGGAGCAGACGGGCGGAGAGCTGCCCATTAGCGGATGAAAGCGGAGGGCTCTCAGCGCATAGCCCGATAATAGCCCGACTTATACCCACCGAGGCTGTGTAGTTTAGCCCACGTTACGAGTCTGCCGTGCCTCTGCCCTGCCTCTCTGCCTCTGCCTGACTGCCGACCTGCCTCTGCCCTCTCTCTACCGATTCCTATCCCTGGCCGTTTGCTCGCCCGCGCCTCTGCTGCCACGACAGCCCTCCTTTTCTTATCCTCCTCGCACCTACCCTCCACCCTGCGCGGATCCCCTTCCCTCCGCCTGTCCCTCGCTTCGTCCTCTATCTATCAACCCGACTCTACACTCTGCCCACCCCGAGAAATCCCCCATCCCCCACCCCTTCCACTTCCAATGGTCCTTTTGCTCCTGCGAACCATTCAAATTCGGACGATTCGAGTCCTGATTTGTCACGGCGATCCCTTTCTTCCCGGCCGCTCGTTAACCCGCCGGATAGACAACTCCTCTCTATTAGGGTTAAACGATACCGCTCCTCCTTCCCTTCTACTTCCTCCTCCTCCTCCTCCTCTTCCTCCTCCTCCTCCTTCTCTTTCTCTTCTTCTGCTCCGAGCTCTCCTTGTCCGAGTCCTCTCAGTCCTCGGTGCGACCTTTATCTTCGCCGACGAACCTTGTCGCTGTGACATTACGATTTATCGATGAAAGGAGCACCGATCCTTCGATAAGGTCCTGTTAGCACGCGTACGCTCTCTCGATCTGCGCACCGTGCTGGGGAGATCATCATTAGAGACGGTTCTGTGGTGCGTATGACGGTGACGTTGCGGTGTTCGGTTCCGCAAGGCAGAAACTAACATTTTCCGTTTTTCCCGATCACTACAAATTAAAATTTTCCATTTTATTCGTCGACATTTTTTTCTGAAATTCTTCTGAAATTTTTTGGAACATCACCCCCCATTAATGTTAGCTACGAACCGCCACTGTTTCAACGATAGTGTCCCGACAGTTTTTTTAGAGTCCTCTACAATTCTTTTCTCCATATATGTCGTAGATACCTGACTGATAAAGGTCGCAAAACTATCCCCGCTACCGCGGAGTATACCTCGTGGGGGGCCAAGAAGCTCGAAGGGCCTCGGACATCCGAGGAGTGTAAGGTCGCGTGTGAAGAAGAATAGTATCTCCTGGCCGATATATGTCCGTGGCTACGCCCATGTTGTTGACACATATCGAGAATTCAATGTACCATCAACAGCGACCTCAGCTGCTACATTGCGACTTTTGCGTTATCAACCTCTTGACCAGGTCGTGTTAGCCCGTGAAGACTTTCATTCGTCAATCTACAGGCCGTTAATGGAGAAGCTCATAATTAGTAACATGAGTGTGATTGGACAAAGCGTTGCATTTCTGGTAGCTCTGTCCAGAAAGATTTGTCCTGTCGTCAGAGATTTGCATGTACAAACAGTAACTTGAACTGCCACGTTGCGACTTCTGCATTGCGAATCCTTCGACAAGCTCTCCGCTAGCATGTATCATTACTAACATTTCTGCGGTTGGATGTAGTATCGAAGTTCTGATGTTTCTTTCTGAGGTCGTTGAAGACTTAAAACTGTTTCTTAATCATCGGCAGATAACTCAATTACTTGGACATTGTACCCATTGAGAGTGACCTTCTCCCGTGACATTACGATTTGTCAAACGAACGGCTTTCACGCTTTACGCAGGGAAGATTACTATCAACAACAGCGAACATACAACGTATGTGGGAATTTTGATATTTGTTTTTGGAGCCCTCGAAGATTTAGAACAGCTTCTCAGTCAATGACAGTGACTCCGTCAGCTACACTGCAACCTCCTGATTGCTGATCCTTAGATAAGCGGTCCTGTTAGCATGCGTACACTTTCGTGTATCGTTCTCTAGACGGCAGACGGAGAAAATCATCATTAGAAACCTAACGTTATTGCAGACGGATGTAATAATGTATTCCGAAATTTCTTTCTGCAGTCCCCGAAGGTGTAAAATCATTTTTTCTTTGCCACTGATTGCGGAATCAACTACAACTGCAATTTCTGTTACTAGCTGCGAACATTCTCAGGCGACGTTACAATTTATCAACGAAAGGATTACTTCTGCAGGATCCCCTGAACGTGTACATTCTCTTTCGTTGCTTGCGAAACGGTAGAGGAAAAATCATTCGTTATAAAATCCTGCGCCTGTTGCATTTTCACAAACAAGAGTTTCCGAACAAACAAAATTCGTTTTCAACCATTGGTAGCTGATCCAAAATCTTCAGCATTATACTCCCTGATTTTGACAGTGAACATCATTGCACAGCAGTGCCTGGGTCCAGTATGACCCTTCTTCTCAGTGGGTGACAAAGATTACTTTCTCCACTTCGGGTGGTTTTGATGCATCTTAGGAAAATACATAAGTGATTTCTCTATATATGTCGCCAAGGCCTGGGTGATGAACGTCGCGGGATTATCCCCACTATCGCGAGGTATACCCGGTGAAGGGTCTCGGAGTGTAGAGGAGTGTAAACATAACACGGTTCGGGTATGTCTCCTGGACGATACGCTGTATTTAGTTCACTGTATTTAAAATACACTTGCTCCTCAGGTAATACTACAATCCCAGGAAAGACGACAGAGTCGCAACCGATCGGCAGACAAACCCGCGCGGAGTACGCGCGCGCGCGCGCTCTCATCACTCTCTCGTAAATCGGCTGTCCAAGAATCCGGCGACCTCTCCGAGCATCGCATTCCCCGAGCGGATCCGACAACGTTTCAACAAGCAAGGATTTTATTAAAACACCCGGCTTCGGGTTCGGCCTCGGCCTCGGCGCACGGTCGCCCGTTTAATACGCCTCGACCGGCCGCTGAAAGAACGCGTTGGAGCGATTTATTAACTGGCGTCGATACTCAATTATCCGGCCGCGGATAAACGAGCGAGCGCGGAACGCAAGTGGGAGTACGTCGCGAAGACAAATTGTAACATTACATCGCGGAGGAGACGAGGCGCGATAACGGGGCCCATATTCCCGGGGAAAAAGGTCCACTCGCATACTCGGACATACTCGCTTGCTTCGCTCGCAACGCTCCCGAGAACGATCCCGAACAGAAAGGGAGAGAGAGAGAGAGAGACGCAGAATGTGGTTTCAGTAGCAATGACTATATCGCCGGCGCGGTAGCGGTAACGGTATCCGTGCATCGGTTTAAATTTACCCGATCGAGCCGCTGCACCGAGCGCTGCACCGGACCGGCTTCGTTTCTGCACCTTCACGCACCTCCGGCTCGTGAAAATCGAGACGAGCTTGTCCCCAGATACGGCCCGGACACGGGCTGGTCGCATTATCGCAGCTCTTCCCCCTCTCCTACACTCTCCGGAAAAATGCACGCCTACGCTCATATATCTGGCCAGTGGGCGGGGCCAACTGGCTCCTGGACGCCCGACCTCGTTAGTGCGTCGATTTTGGTCGTAAATGCAGAAAATGTCTAATAATAACTTCGTTTCAAGTTTAAACTTTTCGTACAACAATACTTGTGTTATGTCTTTATCATATACAGAACATCAAATTGTTGTTTATACCTTTTTCCATATTTTTCGAGAGAATGCATTGCATTTAATAGAATGTTACAACTGGACTACAATGAACAGGAGGCAAAATTTCTTTCTTCTTTTAATTATTCTGATAAGCTAGGGTTAATGTAATGAAGCTCGTAAATTCTTGTAATTTATACTCTGCTTTAAATTGCACCTAGTCATTTTTATATTTTTAGTCCGATTACAACTATGGAGGCAGTTGCCGAAATAAATATTGTTTGCGAACGCGTTTCGACGGGCTCTCATCGTCGCTGTCCCGGAAAAAATGCCCGCCCACGATTCGATGACTGGTGGGTGGGCGGGGCAACTCGGCTCCCGGGCACAGAATTTCGTGCGCTCTCGGCTTTGCAACCGTGAAACGACTACCTACTTTCCTCGCGGACGTGTTTACCTGGCTGCGGGACGCGTAACGCCGTAACACTCTGTTTGTAGACGGACGTTAAACGCCGATCCGAATCGCCGATGCTGCGCCAGGTAACCTACGGGCTACGTGTTTCGATCGGGGCATGGTGTAAGTCTGCGCCAGGTGGGCAGGAGCCTTTGCCGTAAAGAGAACGAGTTCACGGAATTTCCGGAGTTTGTTGGAAATTTTGTGGTAGCCGACGGGCCATCTTTTTGGGATGTTGATGGGCCTGAAGGGATCCTTGTACAGGGAGTTGGGGATTTTCGAAGATTGTACCTTGTTTGGCGCTGGTATCGTTATCGCAGCTCCTCTTTGCGGCACGGTGGTCAGAACGTAGAATTTTGTTTTGTTTCCGATCCCTTTGGGTTTGTAACGAGATCATTTTCAATTCTTTTTTTGTCGTCGAGCTTCCGATTATTCGGATGTGTGTTTGCAATGTGTTTGCATTATAGCATTCAATTTTTATATAAAATGTCCAGTTCGTAGTTCGTAGTTTTAGTCATGGGAACAATTTTTTACTGTCCCGTGGAAACATCTGAAGACATATGTATTCGTAGAATTTTCGAAACGAAAAAATATGTACCTACAGTTTCCAAATGTTTTTAACAAAGTTTGTGCTTCAAGTTTTCTAATGAGTCTAAGCAGAATGTTTTGCGATTCGTTCTTGGGAAAAATAAGAAAAAATGACTGAGTAAAATAAGTTTAGTTTCTCGTTTGCAGGTGTCTACGAAACGGGTCTGTGAAGTTTGGAGCACATACGTCGAGTATATAGTTTTTTCTGCAGTCGAACACACCGGTTCCAAAAACTGGGTTGCGAGGAGAAACTGCTGAAAGGTAGTAAACTTAATAACTATAAAATTTAAATTTAGTCATTAAAACTATGAATTGGAAAATTATGCTACTGAGACGCTGCTAATTAAGATGTTGCCCTAAACGGTACTGCGGTCGTAAAAGAAATGATATCCTGATAGAAATTACACAGTTGTTTCATTGCTTTTTATTGCGGCACGACGGCGTACGCTCGTCCGTGCCATAACTCCGTTAATACTGAGCATTTTTATCAACCACTTGGCCAAGGATATTATACTGACCGCAAGGAATATAAATTGCTAAAAAAAAAAAATAAAAGAAATTAATTCTTTCTACCCATAAAACATAAAGCATATTAGGGGTAGCGAATATTAAAATTGATGAGTCGATAACACTATAAAAATTATGAGATTGCATTTATTGAGATTTTTATTGTGATATGCTGGCTGTTAATTGGCTTAAAAATCAACAAATACAAACGAAGATAAAATTAGATAAACCTTCGCCTGTGGATGTTCTGTCTGTGCATGGTTTACCGTTTCTACTTCCGTTTACTGAAGTTTGCTCGCTGGACGAATACAATAAAAAAAAAAATATTTTTTTCAAAAATTGAGCCTCGTGTCTAGCAATATTATTTTTATTGTATCAATAGTACACTTGCACTGTACTTTACATGATATTAATAACTACACATTATATATACGGATAAATAAATTTATGTAAAATAAAAAATTACGAATTCGCAATAGGGAAATTTAATCACTTGACACCTCGGTTTATTCACTTACGTGGTTTAATAAATTAATCTAGCACACTGTACGCTCGGAGACGATGTGCAATAGCTACGAATATAAGTAGTCTGATTATAAAATTATGGAAGATCAAACAATTAAAATTGTCTTAATACGTACGTTTCCAATTTCAGTATTAGCGAAATAAAATATTTGAAACGATTCGTGTTGGTATCCCACCCGTTACATTTTTGTGCCTGTTACACCTGTACGTCCCAACGTCGGTTTTTGCGATCGCTATCCCAAGATTGAAATCTCATTTGACTGGTTTCATCGGACACGGGGCACCATAATGGCTCGTTAGAGTTAGTTCCGAGTAAATCCGCAAATGGCGAGCGTTCTTTCGTGCGACGAACGCATCGATTCATTTGCATAGAATCGTATAAAGGACATCTTCCATCTTCCGTTCCTCCCCTACTTAAACGGGAAACACTTTTGTTAGAACTTTTTCGACGGTGCGCCGATAAGAAATCGATCTTATCTCGCTCGGAATCGTGGTGGCCACAAAAGATCTTCACAAAGCTTGGTTACACTTATGAAAATCTGGTTCTTCATGCAAAATAAAAATATTTTCCGTCCGTTACAAATAGAACCTGCACAGAAATGTATCTCTTCTCTTAATAATTGTAATGAGTCACGTATAAAACAATGGAATTCGTAAATTCTTCTGACATTTTTACTGTTTTGTGTTTCATCTATATTCATTTTTATACGTCACATTTCTATGTGTAATATGTCTTCCCACAAAAATTCCATACACTAACAGACATTTTCCTGGATAAAGCATACGACAAGAATTTTTCAGAAACAAAAGCAGACAGTTACAGTGATTTCTCTATATATGTCGCCGAGGCCTGGCTGATAAATGTCGCGGTGTTATCCCCACTACCGCGGGTTATACCCCGTGAGGGGCCACGGACGCCTAGGCGTATAAACATAACACGGCTCGGATATGTCGAGTGCTGTTGACATATATCGAGAATTCACTGTATTTGCCTCGTCCTGCACGAGGAACAGTTTCGCCGGAGCTTTTTCGACGGTGTACCGATAAGAAACTGATCTTATCTCGCGCGTAGTCGTATCGGGGACACGCGAACGCGCAAAATTCAGACAGGTCGGCGATTGTCTCTGGAACACGGACGTTTCACGAGGTACCGTAAACGCTTGTTGTCTCCGCGATTCAGGATGAAGCCAGCCAGAGAGCCTCACCATTTGCCGATCATTCAAGAAAACTTCTTGCCGGGGACGGGGACAGTAACGGGATCGGCGGCTCGATCGGCCGGCATCCAAACGTAGATCGTTATATCGCGCATCGTTATCTCCCCGCGGTCGTTAAAGATCGCACATAATACCCGCGCCGAGTGAATTCGAGCTAACGGGACGGCCGGCGAGCTTGTCAATTGTTAAAGAAACCGTCGACCGAAACGGTACACAAGTCCCGGAGTAATAGATTCGATGCACCGCGATGCACTCTGCAACGGAACGCCTATTTTCTTCCACGTACGCCAAAAAGGCCCTTGGAAGGTGGACAAGTTTGGAAATCGTGCAAATAACAATCCTTATTTTTAGATCAATTTAAGCAGTTGTTTAGACATTTTTTGAAACACGTTCTTCAAGATACGTCATCAATTGCGAATGTAAAATAGAAATTGTCGGACGGCGGACCATTTTCCTAGCTATAGGAGGTGTCTCAAAAATATTGTACTTCCTTGGGAGGGGTGATTCCTGAGGTCATTTCAAGTAACTTTTTCCTTTGCGAAAATCTTCTCCGCGACTTTGTTTAGGAGTTATTAACGATAAACGCGGACCAATCAGGTCCCGGCTCGGTGACAGGTTCCGCTGAGCGCCGCATTGGCATTGGCTAAGCCGGAATCTGTCCACCGTAGCCGTACACTGATTGGTCCCCGTTTTTCTTTGATAACTCCTCAACGAAGCCGCGGAGAACATTTTCGCAAAGGAAAAAGTTACTTCTAATGACCTCACGAATCATCCCTCTCAAGAAAGTACACTTTTGAGACACGCTGTCGTTTACAGCTATAAGTATCAATTTTTTAAAAATATTTTCTTAAAGATACTTTTTGTAGACGCATTAGTCTTTCCGATGTCCCCAACGCAACAGCTATTTAGCTTAATCACCAGGAATTAAGTACCTAAATGAAGATTTTGATACTCTGGGTCAAAATATACCGTCAAATTAAATGTCTCTGCATTTAACCTATTCATTTTTGTCATGAATCTATAAAATCAGCCGTCTAGCGATCATTTTTATCTACCGGAAATTTTCTAATGGTTCCTTTGAAATCGATGATCGACAATCCAGCAAATTATTAGCAAGTTCCTCTGAAATTATCGTTTGAGATTACATATATTGATTGCATTTGATTCAATTAAGATTTTCTCCGAAAAACTCTCAAAAAATCACGTTGAAAGGAAGTAAGAAAATTTTATTTCTTTGTTAGTCATCGCCACACCAACTTGCCAAGAGATGTGATTCTGTCTCAATCAATTTTTCTGTGATACAGAAATGCGAAACGAGGAAGATGGTCGTCGGCATAGGCAGTTATTTTCCTTAGCCGTTCCACTACACGGCAGCCGACTACCGTGTATCTTGGTCAACGATCCGTGAGAAAAGTGAGCAACGAAAGTGCACGCGGTGCAGATTGGACTATCGGGTAAACGGTGGTCACGGCAATTGACCGTGGAGAGTAATCGACGCGAGCGCCGGAATCACACCTTCGTTTTCTAGAGAAATACTCCAGGAACGTGGCCGCGACTCCTCGTTTTTAAGTTGATCGTTTAAACGACGACCCTAAATCGCACTGGAATCTGTTCCCCTTAATATGCATGTCAGAGTGTCAAATTTTCACTGATCCCTTCCTAGCGTCTGCAGAATGTCAGTCAAATTTTCAAATCAATCTTCATGTCCAAGTTTCACTAGAATATTCAATATTCGATAGTAATCTTTCTCCTTTGAGACACATGACTTTTTTGCCTTTAGGTTAATGGCGTTTCCACAGACTGAAGATTGAAGTAAGAATGCAGCTGCGTGAAAAATATTACACAACCATAACGTTGCTCAAGAAATGAAGTGTTGGGACGAGAATGTACATACGGCGAAACGAGCGACGCAAGCAAACACGAGCGAACCCGAGCAAACACGAGCAAACGCGCTTTGTTCGTTCCTGTGCGTTTACAGATAACACGCGACCAGTCCAGACCAGTCCGAATCTTATCCTCATAAGAACAAGTCGCAAATAATAATAGTTGTATACAAATAATATTCCCTCGACGAAGCCGTTGCACAGAGCACATGGTGTATTTATTAAATCAGGTCTCAACATGAAGAAATCGAGGTACAAAAATAAAGACTCTGCGGAGGTTAATTCGCAGCAATAATGCAAAGGAGAAAATTGAAGAGCGATGCTGGATTCAATTAAAATTGCAGTTCGAGTGCAACCACATGAAAAGTAAGTGGAAACATGCTATAGAGGTTATTTCTCTGCAGTGATGCGAAGGAGAAAATCGAAGAGCGCTGTTCGAATGACTGAAGCTTGAAGTAAAATGGCAATTGCATTCAAAAAATATTACACAACCATAAAATTGCTGAAGAAACAAAGACACGGTTGAGCCAAGAAATCCAATTCCGTGCGTACTGCTTGGGATTCAGTGATTCCACAAGAGTGTAGCGGCAGTCTCCACAAAAGTAGCAAACCACATTATAAACTTTGTATCTCTCGGTGATTCCCGCGGACTTGTTATCGCGTGGAATCTTGAGTGAGGCGTGTGCACAGGATTATACGATAATGGCCGGGCCCGGGCCGTTGTCTTTTCGATTTAGCACGTGGCGCGCGACGATACGGAAGTGGTTCTCTGGTATCGCGTCGTCGTCGTCGTCGTCGTCGTCGGTCGCCGCGGATACGTGTCCCATTTAAGAACCCGAGGCGCAGTTGCGTAGGTGTCCGACGAAGTGGCATGAGCTTCTGCGAGGTCAAGTTTCTCTCCCCCTTGATCGATAGATGCTATCGGAACGGTTCAAATCTCGCGATAGCCGCCTAACCATACGCCGCGCTATGCTGCACCGTAAACGACTTCCGGCAGTGTCGAACAAGCACCGGGGATATTGGGCTTTGAAATTCGCTAATTCACCTCGCGCCGAACCGTCTCGCCTTTAGCTCGAATCCTGGCTGCATCATGCTGCAACTTGTTCCACGTGTCTTCCCTCTGTCATCCTAATGAACGTTTAAAGTAAACACGACGCGATCTTTCTGTTCTAATACGTGAGACAAATCGCTTCACTGCGGTATTGTGCGCGCTTCGTCGGTGCGCGACGGGTAACCTTGGTTGTTGTACTCCTTGTTCTGAATTATGGGCGTTTTACTGGTACGCTGTGGATTTTTAGGTATTTTTAGATTTATGAGGTACCAGAAAACATTTAGATTAATATATATCAATGATATGGTTAAGAAAACTTTTTACTTATATTTTCAGATTTGTAACGTGGTGTACAGGATTGTTGCATTTTTCTAATCTTCTTCAAACAATCTTTTCTATAAATTAGGTATGAATGCAATGCTTGGTAGAAACAAAAATAATATGAATAATTCAATGGATGTTTCAGGTGAACAATTCTCTGGTAATAATGACAGCTATAATTTAGGCTATTAAGTGTCGTAATAGACTGCACATTTTTGTATTTATAGAATTTCTAAATTTCAAGAAGTAAGACAAACATTCACATTAGTAAACATTCATGATATTTGCTGAAATAAATTTTCTTTGTAACGAATGAGATTTTTCTCTTACCCGCCTTGTTAATAAACAATGTGCAAAAACGGGAATTAGCATGAAGACCTACAGTCTATTAGTTACACAAAATTTTAGAAGTGTTGCTGAATGTAGTAGATACTCTGAAATTCAATGTCCATTCAACACGAATTTTAAAAAGGTTTCCATGCATCAGGACCACTAATTGGTTTCCCAACATTTTCTACAGAATTGGGCTGAAAACGACAGTGGGATTTTGTTAGGATTCAGTTACAATGAATGTGCGATTTTATCAGAAACAAATTATTCGACTGTACTATCGTGTAATTTTCAAGACATCGGTTGGCAAGAAGAAGATATAATGCTGATAGACGCTAGCTGATCTACGATGACACTACACGGCGGACATTACAGAGACACGGAGTTAGGGTGCCGTCATCATGTCATTGAATTACAGAGAAAATTGTACAGGTACATGGTTGCAGTGACAGGGAAACCTGGAAGAAGTTGTGCGTATGTACTACGAGAAAGTATACAGAATGAAGATACTAATCGATGTTGCCAATGGATATGCTTCGGGAATGATGGATTTCGCAGAACTGTTCACGGAAATTAAGCTTCGTATCAATCCGCTGCGAGGAGCTTCCGGACAGTCCCGTTAGAAATTGATTTGAGAAATATATTATATTCCGAGATTAGATTACTGGTGGGGCAAAATTGGTTGGGTGATCGACGTTGTGTATATTTGGGATTTATTGATCACCGTTTGCCGGCAAGACTGTGCTCTAACCTCGTTAGATTATTGTGGACAATTTACTGACTTACTCAAACTACCAATATTAGTTTCAGGAAGACATCACTACGGATTAAATAAAATTGATGCAAGTAGAGAAATAATTTAAGAAACACATAAAAATATTTTTGCTGCCACACACTATGTTACATAAATGATTGTACAAGGTTTTTCTGAATACGCTTCAGGCAAAGTGAGGTTCAACATCGAAGACACAGACAAAATGATTAAAATCACCTCACAACCAAAACAATGCATCATTAATCCTGTACATACAATTGACAGAATAAGTCCTCTTCAACTGTTTCGACCTTTTGACCTTCACGGGGTTATTACGACAGCGGCAGGAAGTAATATCAGAAATTTGCTTACGCAGACAAGCCCGTAACGGGGGCACAATGACTGGGTTGGAAATGTCAAAGCACATAAATACCCCGATATCGGAAGAACTGTAGGAACAGAGGGGTGGCTGAGATAGAAGAACTCCGTGGCGTCTCTGCGACGGGCGCGCTGGCCTGCTAGCCCCAATAACATAATACATCACGCGCGTACCGGCAGACAATACCCGGAGATTACCTCACAATGGCCGATGATTTACTTCTGCTCTCATTACCCTGCTTTTGTCGCGGCACGCCCCGATTGGCGCCGTTGTCATTAGAAAAGTAACGGAGGCTTGAAAAGCAAGCCGCCCTACGAGTCCCGGCTCGCTCTTTCATATTATCCGAGCTTGCAGGGGCAAAGTACAGACCGGCAACAAATTGGAAAGAATCTCCGTGAAGTAGCAACTCCCGAAAACTCGATTACCATGACACTTTCGTCACGTCACCGATCTTAGCCTTCCGTTTCCTTCATTTTATTCTTGGCCCCTCGACGTGCTGCGAGTTGGCTGCGAGTCGAACACAACAATAGACTGAATATTGCCGAAATTGCTAGCCTGGTGGCTCGAAGAGAAAGTTCTTTTTGATTTGTGATTAATCCTGACCCCTAAAACTGACTCGTCTGTGCCAATCTTATTACAGGCTTTTCGTGGATGTTGGTGCAATAGGTGCAATTTCAAGCATCGCTGCAGATTAAACGAATTTAACCGTCTGCAACCCTATCTTTATCGAAGCTGCATTCTCGTTCGTGTTCACGACTAATTTCTTTGCTGTTTTAGGTTTTTATAAAATTTAAAGAATTCTGGAAAACGTACTGAAGTTCTTACTTCAATATATGCATCATCGTTGGAACGTCGAATGTTCAAAGCATTAATGAGAAAAAATAATAATATAAATATATGTAAAAAGTAATAGTCAGTACCCATGAAGCCATAACTTCAGTAATTGTAAAGTAAAAAATCTGAAACCAGTCGTTTGACAGCTGCGGTAGGTTTGTCCCAAAATGAACACCAAAGAAGAGCTAGGAAAAAATATATCTGGTTGTTCATTAGAGATGCAACCAGCACGAGTAAGTATTTTTCATCCCCACTTGTCTCAGTTGAGTAGCAAAGGTGATGGACTAAGGTAAAAGTTTATTAATCCTGCTCTGGAATATTTTACAGAACCTAGGTCACATTTTTCAGGTTTCTTGCGTGATATACGACTGTGGTGGAAACTACGGCCGCTCTAAAGGGCACTAGACGAAATCTCATTTGGCGATAAGTGAACCCCGCCCCCTTTCCATTACTCTCAATTATTTCCTCGAAAAGGTCGGATCACTGCAGCAATCTTCACGTGTACAAGTCAAACACTCTCCCCGGTTCAACCTCTCACTAAATCATCGTATATTCGGCGTGATCTTCATCTACCCTTCTCTGTCAACGATTTCGCAAGGCAGGGTTCACGGTTTAACACAATAATTCACCCCTTTCGCGAGATTTCGACGCGGATAAGGGGACCGATTACCGGGGCAATCGTGGAACACCTGCTTCTCGGCAGAGGTCACCGTCTAGTACTCCCATGAACTTTCCCTCGAGCTGCGCGCACGTATCTCTTCCCTAAGGTCCCCTGTACACGTTGAAGATTCGAGTATGTTACGCTCCACGCATCGGGTTTTACCAATCCAAGCAAATAAATGTTCAATTACCGTATTTGCATAACATGGTACGTTCTGTAAGCGAAAAATTAGAAAATGTTGACATTAGGATATTTTCCATCTTGGTTTCCTTTGAGGACCGTCCACCATAGTGGTTCCTGCCATACATACACAATATATTTAGGAAAACATCGACTCACTTGTCCTATGACATTTGCCTGGCCTCTAAAGGTTAATGTAATCAAGTGTCACTATTCTAACACTAAACCTACCACCGCCGGTCAAAATGGCCGGTTCCAGATTTTTTATTTTACAATTACTGAAATTCTAAAGACGCTTCCGTGGGAAATGATCAAATGAATATATTTAGTGGAGCATGCATTATAACACGAACCGCACAAAATCCAACTAACTTCAATCTTATCATTTTTGTAAGACAACATGTACCAGTTACTTTTAAGGCTCGGTAGGTTTAGCGTTAAATTCTACCTGTCAGCAGTCTACTCATTATCCTCGCGCATCGGCCTCGGCATCCACCAGGAAACGATTCCGCGACAAAACCTCGATTTCCCGAAGACATGAAAATTCCCGCGGCCATGGTAACAAAATCGTTAAAAACTCTAATTAAATAAACAACCCTCGTCCCGTCCGGTAATTGAATCTTCATCGTCGTCTTGGAATCGACATCCGAGTTCCACGGCGCTCGATGTTCGCGAGCTCTGTTTATCCTCGATAATATAACCGGGACATCGGCAGCTACCAGAACGAAATCGATTTCCGGCTCGGTCCTGTTTCACGGTCGATCGAGCCGGGCCCATAACGAAACAAGGAGGAAATCGAACGAGCCACGAAGGAGGAGGAATAGAGGACGAAGACGTCGCCTTCTGGTACGCAGGTAGACACAGGTGAGCACCGGGATGCGAGCCGAGGTCCAAGCCTGAAGAGAAGTCCGGGGAGCCTCTCTCGACTGGCATAACTTGTTCAACACGTTCTTCGCGCGATGGGGTCACCGGCGAACGAAAGATGCATTGACCAGCGGGGTCACCACGGGGTTGCACGGTGCAGCCGGCCACGGTGCAGGAGGATGCACACTGCACACACGTGGCAGCCTGCCGCCGGCAATTCGGTTGCCTGGCAATAGTATTCCCGCCGCGGATCTTTTGACCCCCGGAGGTCGCCTGCACTGCACGTATAAATCACTCGAGATAATCGCGGCCGATGCACGCTTAATCGTAGGATGTATCACCGGGTCGCGAACGAACCGCACGCCTATTCGGTCGCGAGCCACCACGGCCAATTATTAAGCTCACTATACCACGGCCGAGCGTGGCGCATGCTTCGGCCTCCAGCTTTCGCGAAACCTGGCGTCGGGAACCTGTAGGAACATTTTCCAGCTCTCAACATTTTTTGGTAGAGTGGTTTCTCCATTTGGTGCTATCAAAATGTCATTCTTTTAGAAATTCAGCTAATATTAATTGGGAGATATTTATTTTTTCTTGATTCACAAATTGAATTTTTACGGTAATTAATAATTGGCGTCTACTAAATGCAAGAAGCTTGTACGAGCACTCTCAGCGTCATAAGCAATCTTTGATTTATTTTGAATTAAAATAGTAGCTTCAAGTAATGAATCTTGTCACCCACCATTTCTGAAGATTTTAGAGATGGAAAGAAACGAATGTAGACAATTTTTATTTTACCTAAAGATCCATAGTATACTGATATCAACCCCTTACAATCTCCGTACACCGCCAGCCGAAAAATTAATGCAATTTTAAGATTCATGTATTCCTGTACCTTGGAACTCATGCATAACCTGCTGCTCGAAAAGAAGCAATTTTTCTTCGTAGAGAGTGCACTATATAATAGCTTCACGTAGACGATCGGAGGTCCACGCGTGTCAAGGATAATAGTTCGCGGAGCCGCGGGTTTATGCGAGCCCAGCGAGGTCAACGGACGAGCCACGACGTTCCCGTGCAAGATGGGGGTTGGGTGGCAAGCTACCCCTTCCCCGGGGCAGCTCTTGCAGACACCTACGACAACTCCCTTTCCAGGTCCAGGCGAGCGTGCACCCCTTCCTCCTGTATTTGCACCCTCGTTTCGTTGCAGGCATTCTAGCCGATGCTCGCCGAGGTGCAGCGGTCTCCTTGTCTCTCCCGCCCCCACCGAGATTCGAATGCAGCGCAACCCCTACCAGGAGACACCCCCTTTTGCCTGCCATACCCCACCCCCCTCTCCCCCGTTTCCACCCCACGCCTTTGGATCCGGTTGCTGCCTCGGCCAGCAGCGAGGCGGGCGTCTCTTCTTCTTCGTAGTTTCTCTCCACGCTCCGCCTCACCCCTGTCAGCCCTTTCTCTATGCATATTTCATCGCGGTGCTCGCGATGCGCTTGCCACCCCCTCGTGCACGTCGCATCATCGACCTCCTTCGTCCGACGTCTTACCTCCTAACCCCGGGACACGGGTCAAAGAGCTCCCAGGATCGGCCCGATCAGCCGACGAGATCGGGATAACTGACGTTTCATTAGCGGCCTCGCGGTGACAAGGGCCATTTGATGGCCCTTAGGAGAACCACCGAGTTTCGAGCTGAAAAATTCGATCCTGGAAGTTTCAGAGCGTAGCGAGGAGGAATTTTAACAAACGCTCTGGGACACGAGAATAGGACTCTTGGTTCGACCTTGGTTTCACCTATTTCGTACCAACGATCAGCGTTGTTAATTTTTAGTTGCTTGATGAAGAAATCCTTACCCTACAGTATGGTCCAAGTATTTTATGACAATTATTTCTAGATAAAGGTGACCGACGACCATCACGGCGGCGTTCAACGTGTTAACGAGGAATTAGGGCGTTTCGAGAGCTGTGTTTCGCGTGTGTCTACTTGGATCTGCTTCGTCGATTGCCCTCTGTGAATTGATATTGTGAAGAAACGATTTTGCGTTTAATAAGGACTCGTCAAGATCTACGGAATTTTTTCGAAGTAGAAGTCTCAAGCGGATTCAAATGGGTACGCCCTCTGTATTGTCCCCGAGACTAGAACTTTTTTCTGAACGAGGATTTATTAATCAGACTTTTTGAGATTTTTTAATGAGACAAAATGCCCGTTAGAAACGAACCCACAACAAACTAAAAGTCCACCAACCCCGTGAGCGACTACAGCTGAACTATAATAGTTGGACAATACGTTTCAATTTGCCCGGGAATGTTTACTTCCTCTCGCGGAAATAAATTACGGCACGGGTCCCCCTTCTCGCGTTGTAACGAGAATTTAAATGCGACGGAGTAAGGGCTGCGCGGAGGTAGGGCGCGAGGGATCAAACAATTCGAATTAATGCATCCGTACGTCGAGGTGGGCGACTTTAAAATAAATACGGTTGTCATATGGCGATTAGTGGGGTGTTCGTGGCGATCCTGCCTAGCCGGACGATGATCGATGGCGGCCATAAATAATGCAACACCCCTCGGCGCGATTCTGAGTTGCCGGGTCACCCTTGGCATATAGGAGAGAGAGCCAACCCCCTCGTGCCTTCTACGGGGGCCACCCTATGCCATTTCCGATACACCACGCGTTGCGGCATTCATTGCTCCGTGTCAGCGACCACCCTCGACCCTTAAAGCCATTTAATTCGGATCCGGGTTATTAATTATTAATTAGCGCCAGTCCTATTATATCTCTATCGCGGTGCAACGCCTCCCGGAGAGCATAACGAGGTTATACCATTAAATTGTCGTCGCTTGTTAGCGTCCACAAAGGATTCAAAGTGTACCGGGTGAACAACGTTACTTGATCACCTTGAACACTTCGCTTGTTTATCGCGATATCGAGAAATGTTTATCCTTCGTGCGTCCTTCCTGTCGAGAGGACGAAGAGGACACATTTTCCACCGATTCTGAATAAATAGTGCTTTTATCTTATTTTCAAATAGCGCTCGAAAGTGTTCTAGAATTTTCCAACCCCTTGCGGACAAAGATATTCTAAAATTTTTTAAATACTTTTTTCTTTGCAAATAAAAATGTGTACCGCGCCTCTGATATTCATTCTTCCATTAACAATTCATTTGTCTACAGCTTTAATGACACGTATGCCACCATTATGTCGATATGTGTTCTCAAGGAGATCAGATTAAAACGACTCCACTGACGTTAACAATTTTATTTTGTAAATTAAGTAAAGTCACCATAAATTTAAAGATCAGAGTCTGCCCTTTAGAAGGAATTTTGAAAATTTAGTGTACCATTTTTCATAGCCGTATTATTGAACTATAAATGAAAAGTCTGCGGTCGCCAGAAAATGTTCGAAAGCAGATAGTACTTTGGCTCGTCCATTTTTCCACTTGATACCAAAACGTCCTTGAAAAAATGAACAAAGACCTCTAAAAGTAGAAGGTTTAAGCTATAAAATAAGCCTTCAAGGATTTCCCTACGATTCGTTGTTACGTAGTTATAGCATTGTAAATATCAAAGACGAGCATTTTCAATAAAAATTTATCCCCTGCTTTCTACTTACTCTTGCAAGTCGAGTCGTGAATTGGGCACTTGGATCACGATTTCCGAGACACCCAGTACAAACCGAATAAGTTGCATCTCCAGCTCGAGGCCTTTGTTTCATTGGAGGAGAGACGTGATTCGAGGCGATTCGGCGTGTCCCGGCGACGTCACGTAATTAATCGCTTCGTTATTACGTCGACGCTCCTCCTCTTTTCTCCTTTTCGCTTCTTTTCCTGGACGTCTTTTTTCTTCGTCTTTTTTTCCTTCTTCCTTCCTTCTTCTTCTTTTTTTCTTTTAGTACCCGGGCCTTTATTAGTCCCCCGTCAAGGGGTGCTTTGATCGCGCGCGCGTCTTTTCTCTCTGGTCCGTTCTACCGCGAACTCCTCCAGTCGCTTCTCACCGGCGAAAACACAAAAGCGAGCACCGGTGAAAAGTAGCTTCGATCCGCGGTCGCGTAATTGCTGGTAATAAGAAAGCGTCTCGCGCGACGTGCGGCTGAACAAACGAGTTCATTAAACATTCAGCTTTTCAATCCACTGTTGCGGCTCTCGCTTTCAATCCTGTTTCCCCGTATCGCGTGCTTCTTCGCGGAAAAAAATGCCGCGAGACGGCCCTTTGCGCCTACCAACGGAGATTTTCGTGTCGATGCTCCGATATGCTTCCCGATCCAATTAACTGGCTCTTACCGAAAACAATTTCGCTTTGGAGAAATTGTACGGACCGTGAGAATGATTTCCAAATTATTTGCAGTGTTCTAGCATCGTGAACGCAATTAATTGACACGTTAAATGCTGATCATCAACCCCAGAAATTTCCACAAAATTAGCGCAACGCGATTGATGAAACGGAAACTAGAAAAGTAAAATTTACTACAGTCAATTTTATTAGATTTTAAATGAAACTGTATTAAATTTTCTTTTTAACAACACGAGTCTTGCCAGCGACATATATCGTCCAGGAGATACTAGTCCTCGACCCACGCTAAACGTCGTACCCTCTCGAGTATAGTCTGAATATATCACGTAGTATACCCCGCGGTAGTGGGGATAGTTCTGCGACTTTTATCAGCCAGGTATTTGCGACATATATCGAGATAACACTGTAATTAATGTGTTGAACGGATGAAATATAATGCGATGTAACATTGCAACTATATTGTTTTTTAAACTTCAAATGCACTGTTCGCAACCGACAATTTTGCAATTGACATTTTGGATATTAATCCTCCAATCTAGAATGTGAAAAGTTTTCAAATATATTCAGTTGGTGTTTCTCTATCAGTCGAACTGTAACTAAATCAATATTTGCAAAAATTCCGCGCTGCGACATAAAAACCAAGCATCGTGTGTCACACAAATCGAACGGTTCTTTTTTCCAGTGATGCAATTTTTTTCATTTTTTAATAGTCGTCTTTACTGCAGTCCGATTCACGAGAACGTACATACGTGTAATGAACCATCACAGCTGCGAACTGAATCCGTATTTTTAGTGGAAAAAATTAAAGTGCAATATTGAAATATGTGCTGACAGATGCGCGAACTTTCAGATCGACATCTTTTATGGTTTCTTTGGAAAAAATTCGTGAAAATTGCCTTTCTTGAAACGGTCACTTTGAGGAGACTCTTTAAGGGAAAAGGAGTTCGATGGTGTTTTCCTTTCCTTCGATTCTCTCTTACATGAGGGTTCTATTATCACATAAATATTTGCACACGTGTGTAGCGATTTTATCCTGAGTATTCATAAATAAATAATAATTCGATCAAGGAAGAAAAGAACGAAAAAATCTTCACCAATCCAACGGCGTGAAATCCGTCATAACCAGAGTTGTGCCAATTCAATTGCATTGTAATTCAATTACACAATTCAATTGCATTGTAATTCAATTACACAGTAACTCAACTACGTCGTAACTGAACCACATAAGTCAAACCTTTCAACTAATTCAATTACTAACTATTTCAGTCAAATGTGTAATTGAATATAATTAAAATACAGCTCTCCAAATCATGTTATGTCCAAGTTATGTTTTTCTTTCACATGCTTTGCTATTTTATATAATGTAATTACAAAGTATTTTATAACTGCCCTCCAATCGAATCACGAATTACACTGTAATTTAATCGAACGGAGATCTGAATTATAAAATACAATACGACTGACTTACAATGTAACTCAATTGCATCGTGATTATAATTCCTAGAGTAATTCAATCGTAATTCGGCACAACTCTGGTCACAATAACCAAACCGTTTCTCTACACCCGGTAGAAAATTGGCGAATAATCGACCTGGTCGTGGCATCGCTCGAAGCATCAAAATAAATCGATCGAAGAAGAAAATGCCGGAGCAAAGTGCGAGAACAAGGATCGCTTTCCGCGGAGAGTACTCGCGCGAAAAGGAAGTCGGTGTTGCGGCTACCAGCGATCGTGGCAGTCGTTAGCCCTGTACGGCGAACGGTGGTCGCCGAGGCATTAGAAAGCGTAAAAATCGCTGGATCTCTAAGCGACTGCAGTCATGACCTTTCGCACGCGCGGCCGTCCCGCGGCGTATAATGGGCCCTCGTCCTTCTGCGGCCGCGTGGAGGATCGCGGGAGATCGATTGTTCGCGGTCCGAGGTTCAAGTCCTGCGATAAAGTCGAGGTCGTTCAACCTATTATACGCGATCGACGCGTACGATAGAAATCTATCTATCGGAGCCCGTTCGAACGCGGCGCGAAATCGTTCGGGGCGATCGATCGATCGGCGGATCGCCCGGCGATCGACGCGGAAATGTCAGTCGGGTTCGCGGCACCGGTGGGACAATGGGGCCCCGGGCCCCTGGTAATGGACCCGTCTCCCCGATCGGTTATCCCTGTGTGCTCGGGGAACTCGCGTTTTACGCCGCATGCGAGAGATTCGACGTTTAATTAATGACCGATGGAGATGGCACTGCTGTGTTACGCGCGCGCGCTCGCGCCGATTAAAGCGTACAGGTCCCCCGCTGACGTAGTACCGGAGTATGGAGGGCGAGGCCGCAAAGTGGCGAAACAAATTACGCCGCTTTCGAGCAAGCGGAATCTGGAAACATCGGTGAAAGAGACGCGCTCGCCGCCGTGAATAATTACCGGCAGTCGGCGGCGTCGCGTTATTATTCGCCCGTATTCACGTAGAGATTATTTATCGGGCTGAGTAATAATAAGGATCTTCGAGGATCTACAACTCGGAAGAGAGAACGCTTCTCTCCGCCAAGTGTGCGCGCGCGCCGAGAGAATAGGCGTGTATAATGAGCCACGGAGTACAATAAATTAGCATTAGAGTACGAAGACGGCGAGGGATCGATGGACCGTGTGGATGATGGCTTCCAGCGACGCGGTAGCGAGAACGCTATGTGGGAGTTTAGAGCTGCTGGAAAAAGTGGTGGACATACGATCGATTATGGATCTGAACTGTGCTTGTCAGAGGCACATGATCGTTTATTAACCCTAAGCACTCGAATGTCGACCATAAGGCGTCACTGAAAACTCCTGTATTGCATTATTCGAAATATTTTTTCAATTATTAAATCTGTTTGTATTTAATAAATTACTAAACATTTCAGTATTGTACGCGTAAATTGTACCATTTCTGTGTGTACAACATGAAACAAAAATATTGGGTTGTTCGGAAAGGAATTTTGTTTTTTTTTTTTTTTGGTGAAAATGAAAGACGATTTTCTCGTGGTGTATAAATATTTTATTTAATTATATGTTCTCCGTTTTGGTGCACTATCAAAGTACCCAATCACTCAATTACCCAATTTTGTCTTTTTCAAAAAAGAAAAACCTTTTTGCCCTTCCAGGACGTGGTGCATCTTCAACATCAAAATTGCCGGAGCGAAATTTTGCAAACCAGTTTTGGCACTGGCGTTCTATCAATACATCTTCTCCATGCACATCGAATAATTTTGTTCCTGCTCGAACAGCATTTGTACATTTCGATAGTAAAAAAGTCAGATATGCCGAAAATGCTGCTTTCGACTTTCCATATTCGATAAGGCACCAAAGAAAAACTATTGCTCAGAATCAAACAAATTTTTTCACAAAAAAGCTTTGCTAGACTGTGAATATTCTGCGAGAAATGGGAGCCTATTAGAGAAATAGGAGAATATTTTATTGTGATACAATCGAGTAAACAAATTTGGGAAAATTGATTTTAGGGTGCAGATGGGTTAAGGTGGCGTCAACTATGATTTTGAATTGACTAGTTTCGGCTGATATTAGATTATTTTGATTTCGTGGGAATTTTTGACTTCCTAGATTCGCGATAAGGTAGAGTGACCAAGTTACCGACAAAATTGGGCGAAAAATGGTTTCACGTGCCTCAACTTTTCGTCCTTGTATGAGAATATTTTTCGCTGGGAAAGGACTCGTTCGAAAGAGGAAGTAATACTCGGTAATATAAGCGTTAGAAGTAGGCCAAAAATTGACGATGTGCGAGCCGTGGAATCCAAGCATTTTTACGCCATTGGATGAGTTTTCTGAAAATATCTCCGGCTACAAATTCAGTTATATTTTGTCTTGATTCTCTGCGAATGAAACCAAAAACTTGAACGGAAATTATACAACAGTTGCCGACCTGCTGACTCTGAAAAAGTTACGTGACTACCGTTGGCCCTTAAGTGAGAAGTTGGCTGCGGAAATATACAATTACGTCCTCTGTTGGGAAGAAACGAAATTACTTTCCGAACAACCCAATATATAGAGGAAAAATATTCTAAGTTGTGCGATATGTTTCGTTTTCGAGTTAACCCTTAACTGACCAATGCCGCCATATAAGCGGTATGACACTTTCACTTACTGGGTCCCATGCCGCGTATATGGCCGCAAAGATCAAATTTAAATCATCTTGTCATCCTATTACTCTCAATATATATTAATAAATTTCACTAAAATATAAATAATTTCCTTTCTATAGTTGATATAAAAATGTCGAGTCCACTTGTAAAAATGTAAATGTTGAGTTCTCATCGTATGAAAAATAGCTTGGACCTGGTGCGAAGTAAACTTGAAATACTTCCGGACCGTTAAGGGTTAATATGGCTTCGAGTGCAAAGGGTTAAAGATGAAAGACACGGAGAGAAGAGAGTATTGCACAATGAAGCCCAGAAGTCTGCGTTTCCAACAAAAACAAGCTGGTAAGAGAAGAGCCGCCGAATACTAACAAGTTATTATCCGTTGAACAGGATCGGCTCATCGTGCAGAAAATACGAAAATCGGCCGCCTGATCGAAGGCCTCGGAAGTTCGACAATGCCCCACGCGTCCCGCACAACGAGCCCCGTAATACAGTTATCCGCGTTGAATGGTCCGGCGCCGGGGGTAAAAAGCGGCTCGTAGGTAAGTAAATTTTGTAGGCTTCGGCCCGATAGACGGCCAAAAGGAGCCTCGAATTTATTCTTTCTCCTTCTACGTTCCCAGCGCGCCTCGCCTTGTCGGTAGTAGGCCCGTTTCACTGGCGGCAGGATAAAGACCACATTCAGCCCATTGTGGCCCCGGAATAGCATGGAGGGTGAGCTTTCCGCTTGTTGCCATTGAGAGGCATTCGAGAAGCCCTTCTTGACAAATCGACGCTTGTCGGGAAACTCCATTCTTCCCGGGCGGAGAACGCGCGCGGCTCCTTCGATTTATCGCGTGCCGTACGTACGAGCATCGCTGGCATAAATATCCCCAATAATCGGAATTTATGCTTAAAACAGCTTCCTTTCCGGGGAACGCGTCCTCTCCGATGACGCACGATACGCGTCCCGGAAAAGTCGATCGGGACTCGATACATATCCTGCGTGCTCGAAAAAAACTATTACTCGTACGAGGCTGAACAAAATTGTTGTCAACGATTTCCTTCTTGAAGTCTTTTATGGTGTTCGTGCAGTATTTGTTAATTGAACAATGCACAATATGGTATTTACACTTAAATTCATGTTTGACTGTGTACACAATAAAGTATTCTTACTTGTTTTTTATTTTTTGATTGAATAATGTGTCGGAAAAAGTGTTCACACTTGACTTTATTTAAAATAATATATCCGTTCTGAAAAAGGTATCAATAATAGAATTAAGAACATACGGATTATATATATTAATTAGTCAATTAATCTCCATGATTGTATAATTTTATTTATTTTCTGCAGGGAAGCTAGATAGTAATTTATACATATATTTTATAAAATTCTAAACAAGAGGAAGAAAAATTCATATTGTATGTAATACAAATTGACGAACAACCTGGATCCATATACATGTCATACTGTCCACAATTATAGTAACAATAAATTCAAACTATTTCAGAGTACTGTACTCGGTGATTTTACAGACAAATATTAATTGAAAATGGAGAACACCATTCCGAAACATAACAACCAAAGCGTGTTTCACCTGAATACTATTGTACAGGAATTGGCTGAGGTGTCTGATCACGACAAACCCATTCTACTTGTGTCGAAGGCTGATCCAGAAATCGTTATTGCAGTAATAAAACAGCTATTTCCTGCAACGAATTTTATCGAGTAGAATCACCCACTCCATTCTTGTTCAACATTATACTACGTACGTATAATTTTGAAAATTACAATTAAAATAAAACAAACACAGTGACCGACAAATTTTATCACAGAAATCGCATATCCTTGTACAAAGACGCCGAAATCGTCGATTAAAATTAAGAAAAACCCATCCTAACACGATGCAAGGGGTTGCCACACTTACGTGTCGCTCTAAAGTCCCGTGGACAAATAGTCGAAAGTCTAACAGACAGCTGTTCCAGGGGTCCAGGGAGCGCGAGAGAGAGAGAGCTCTCTCCTAAGTCCCCGCCTCAATTATAGAGTACAATCAAAATTGTCGAACGGAGCCGTTCCCGAACAATGTCTCTTTTCGAGGAATTTCGGAAATTGAAGTCACCCGGGCTTAGTCGGATGATCTCCACAGAGGCGTGCGACGTTCGTGGAAAGGCGGTAACGGCGAGAGAAGAGACGACAGCGTTGGATTATCGTCGGCAGCCCGGGGGAAAAAGAAATGGGAAGCCGTTTCCGTCGTCTCCTTATTTAGAGGAAGGGACACGTCCGGGGTAAGCAAGGAAACGAAAGCCGAAGAAGAGAGGCAGTGTTTCGCGCGTAAGTTATTGCCTGGGCCCGCGGTGCATATAAATCCACGCTTTAGCGTATTGTTTTCCAGATCAGGAGAAAATGTATGTGCGTGGCTGGGTGTGTGCGTATCTCTCCCCCCCCCCCACCCTCCTCTCTCTCCCTCTCTTTTTATCTTCCTTTCGTTGCACAGGCTTGTACGATCGCGTTTACCCTGCTGTCGGGGACGAAGACTCTCGAGGAGGAAGGTCGCGCCTTTATGCCGCGCTCACTTTGTGCTGTCTGGCCGCGAAACGGGGAAGCGAGGAATCGCCGGAATGAGATTCTTGGATACGAAACCGGTGTCGGATAGTTAAGCGAAAAGTTAAGCGGCATCGCGGAATGCGCGCGCGAGCTGCGAGATGTCGAAGATATCGCCGAACAAAGTGATGTCCCCCTCCCCTCTGCGCGGGCTCTGACGTTTCATGGGGTTGCCGCGGTGTCGTCGACACTGCTACTCGCAGGGTGTTCTCCTGCACCGAACAGTTTAAGGGGTGAATATTTTTTCGACGAAATTGGACCAAGGACGAATACCGTGAATATCTATAATGAATATTTTGTTGCACGTTCCCCTCGTTTTTAAATTATTAACGACCAAAAGTGAACGACGTTGACGCAGACAGAAGCTGTTATTCTTATTAGACTATCTTGTAGAATCGTCCCTTAGAATGATCCTTTAGAATCTCGTGGAAAATCCTGATTCTTCAATTTTAATGTACCTTTGCAGATTTACAGCGGAGCCACGAATATTGAATACATTGAGCCCGTCTGTCAATTTTGTCTCACGTTTAAGGGATGAGACCACCCTCCACATCTTGGGAATGGTTGAAACTAAAGTTGACTTTAAAATTAAGATGTAAATAATTTTTGGCGAGACGCAGACATTTAAAACAGAAATTAGGATATACCAACCCTTATAATGAAGTTTACCCCTTATCCCCGATATTTGGCCGCTTTGAAAATACGCGAACTGGTATCTAAATTGTAAAAGAAAGGATTTAGAAAAATCAATTTTTAGAGAAACGGACAGTTTATGGTATTACTGACGGTGAAGTAAACAAGGTGATGAATAATTATGATTTTTCATGGTTAATGTTTATTAATATTTTAGATTATTAATACAGACTCCGGTGTGTGGTTTCAATGAATCGTTGAGAACAGTGATGAAACCCACGAGCAACACGCTCCCCTGGACACAGAGGTAATGAACTCTCTGGTTTAATAAAACCAGAGGGTTACAAGGGGATATATCATGAGTTATTGTGGCTCCGATGATGCGCAAGTATACCGAACGGGTTGCTTTACAAGCTCGAATACTCGAGCAATATTGACATTGTGGCGGGTGCCGTTAAACAACTCGTCAACTGTTATTGGAACTTCAAAGCGACGTAGGCCCGGCTATGACGTGCCCGCATAACGTTTTGTTTACGACAGTTACGACCAAACATAATACATATGCCAACATATACATACTTAGAGCAGTGTTCATTTTATCAAGCTGCACAGTGTAGCCTTTTGAAAACAATCGAATAAACTTCCTGTTGTAAAATATCATTCAAACGCCCATTTAAAATGCCATGGAGCCTCCAACAGGGCAAATGAACTTTTCCACTTTAAATGTCAATTCCATTGCTGTTGAAAAATTACTATTCCACATTATTTTGTAAAAATAATGAGAATTTATCTATCGAAATGTTTAGCTATTCCATTTTATAGTATATACCCAAAGAAATAAATTTGTTGCATCATTTCTCATGGATGCATCTTTACAATCTCGATAATTGTAAATCAAAAGTGTTAGAAAATTAGAAATTTGAGGGGTCCCGTAAACCTAGTGTTAAGACAAACTTTACACTGCTCATAAAATTCTCCTACGAACGCATATATCAAAATATAGAGAGAAAAAGGGTGTACCAAAAAATGTCTTAAAAATCAGTGAAATCATGCGAATTAAGGACGTTAGAGTGATCGCAGAGTCGCGATAAGAGGGATCGGGATAAAATTCGCTCGCGGAGGCTCGGTTGTCGGGTAAAGAAGGAATTGCGCCGGTTTTATCGAGTATCGGCGCAGCGGATCGGAGCGGATCGGAGCGGGTAATCCATACACGTCGAGAGCCGAGAGCGAGTAGGCCGCGGAATTTCACAATTGTTTCACTGGGCCGATCGAATCGGTTGAACGGATCGGCGTGGCTCGTGACTTTCCGCGAGATATCGGCTCGCCGCGCCGCCGCGCTCTGACACGAATATATCCGTGGCGATTTCTTTTCGCACCTGACTGCTGCGGTCTCGCGGGATCGGTAAATCACGCCTCGCCGCGACACACGTGGGCAATTAACCGTGTATCCACGGACGATTAGGTGCGTCGCGGATTACAAGCGCCCCCGGTAACGATCCGAGAACCGTGAACCGGCCGAATCGGGGGGCCCTCGCCTGCGAATCGCGTGGGCGTGCAAACGAGAAGCCGAGAGAGACCAGAGGAAGAAACCTGTCGAAGCCTGACATTTATCACCCGAGTTATCAGCGGAGATTAAATCCACCGCTCCTCTTTAGCATTCCCGGCGTCTATCGATGTTTCCTTAACGATACACGATATACATACATATTTCATTCGGTCCGCCTTTTTCGAGCGCGGGCTTGAATCGATGATCGCCTCTCTCTCTCTTTCTCCCTGTCTCTCGCTCTCTCGTTCTCTGTCCTGCATATTCAATACGCCGCATTTTCGTTTGCCGACCCGTGCATTACCGATTCCGCTTCTTCGATCATTCAACGGATCATCGGCCTCTTGAAGAAAGTTCACGGTATTTTGGGCAGGTGGCTAATATAGTTGTAGCGCTGTCATTGAACTGCGTTCGCTGAAACTTGCAAGGATTCTTTTCTATTTTCTTTTTTTATTTATTTATTATATGAAAAAATGAGTCTCTGGTTTCTCGTCTTCTATATCGTGTAAAAATATATTCGAGGAAAATGAACAACGGTGTGCGAATCTTCAAGCTTCAACATTAGTCCACGTTTGTTGCTATACGATTTATTTTTACATAAATATAACAGGTTCAACATCGTCAATTTCTCGAGAATCAGAAATTTTGTATTCAAATACTTTTTGGCTCCACTGTGCACATCTCTGAGCTTATGCAATTAAGTTTTCTATACTTTTTTTAGAGTTGGTTGTACTTGCATTAATAGAATGGATGTCTGGCAGAAAGGCAAATTTTCAAAAGGGCTTCTCCCGTGGAATGAGTGTCAATATATAAAGTTTTAGTAATCGATACTAGCGTTACAAGATTTACGATTAGAATGTTTCACGAGCAGATTTTTGTCATTGCTGCGTTGAGCAACAATTTGTTTCCACGTTTTCTAGTAAAGGGCCTAGCCCCTTAAGCCCATCAAGGAAGAACCCTTTCTGCCAAGTTTCAGCCACATACCTTATCTGTAAGGGTAATTTCCCCACTTAATAGCGTCTAAAAATTCTAAAAAAAATCTGACACATTTATCATACTGAGCCACATATTCGAGAATTTTTTCGGATTTTTCGGTCGCGAATTTTGGTCGTGAAAAATGAGAAACTGGAGAAAAATATTCATATTGAAGTTCAGGAGTGACCCCTCTGGCAATGAATTCAATAACAAAACGATGAAGTGTAACTATACGCCTATCTACTATACCGAACAGCTAAAAACACTTTGCTGTATTCCGCAATGCGTCATGCGCTGACTAGTCAATTTACATCGTTATCTCCGAACTTCAGTCGAACCTGATCTCCTAAATCACACAGTAACTTCAGCGGTCGAAAAAACGTCCCCTTGGTCACGCTACTGAATACATATAGCCTCTTAAACGAACATCAATTAGTCCCATTGGTCTGTATCGGGTAGCAGATAAAGCAAACGACAAATTTCGGTGCATTAAAAGACACATGTTCCGGGAGCATAAAATTCATGAAACTTCGACTGGCCTGTACGCACGGATATCGTCGATCTACAGTAAGCGTTTCCTGAATGAGCAACGACGCCGAGAGGACCTCCGATTATCGGTCTTAAAATTACGCTCTGCAATCTCTCTCTCTCTCTCTCTCTCTCTCTCTCTCTCTCTCTCTCTCTCGTCTCTCTGGTCTCCCTCTTCTCGCTCTCGCGTGTGCTCGTCGATAATCGGTATCCTCGATACGCGGTTTCCGTGGCACTTGCGAGATCGGTATCGCTCTACGACCCATTACCTGGATAGACGTACTTTCACTCGGGTGCGATACTGATCGCTCGCCGGCTAATTAAATATGGTACAATAGAACCGCGGAAGGGCACGCAGTGCGTTAAGCAAACCGGACAAAAGTCGTATCTTGCATTTTTACGAGGTGCGCGGACATGCAATCAGTCCCACGCAATCTGTTCGCTGCAAATACCTTCGGCATTCAAAATGGCAAAAATGGCACCAATGAAAAATTGTTTTGTATTCGACGCTGGAATTAGCGAAGGATTTCGAATGTCTCCGATTTCTCTTCTACAGTTATTTAAATTATATCAAGGTATCGTTGTTCACTTAACGCTAGGTTCATGGAGCACTAAAAGTGACCATTTCGCATTACTTTATAAAAATAACAGGAACGTGCTAACCACATTTTTAGCAATATTTTTAAAATAATATATACCCAAGGAAATAAATTTGCTAGATAACATCTCATGTGTGCGTCCTTACAATTTTAATAATTTTAAATTAAAAATATCAGAACCCGCCATTTTGACGGATCTCGTAAACCTAGTGACAAGCTCATAATCAAAATCGTACGAAATCTGAAACAATTCAATCTCGTCACTGTTTATCGTTGAAGTTCGTTAATGTATCGTTGAAGCAATGTTTATCGGTCCTGTGTAATGCCAAATACGAGAGAATAGTAATATAAAAGAATGCATCATTGCAGCGTTAATAACTCTACAAAATATTAAGAAAGAATTAAATTGAAGAAAATCGTAAACAAGGTGAAACCGATCAACAGTGCTAAATTTCGTGTCAAGCATGTCCCACACTGAAAGAAAAATGGCGACCATACCCGACCATCTCATTCCATCGACGCGTACGATTAACACTCACGCTCTTTACGAAAGACATGGTAAAAGGCAAATTCAAGTACTTTGAAATCGGTAAGATCCGCGCGAAAAACACATTGCCCAAGGCAGTATTTCATCGGTGGACGAGCCTCGATGTTTTAGCTTTCGTCGATTGTTCGCCGATTGATTAGCGCGTGGCAGCGCGTAATTAGTTATTCCATGACGAAGGAATAATTCCGTCCGGGGCCCGGGTCGATCCTGGGCATAGTGCGGGCCCCGCCCCGGAATTTCGGGGCGCCGGTTTCTGCACGGCGAATTTATAGAGCGATCAGCCGTAATTTGGCTGCGAGGCACCTCGTAATGCAGCTTTAATTACGCCGGGATCGGGGCCCGATCGGCCGAAGATATACCGGCTCGCCGCAAAAATGATAATACTCGCAGCGTCTAATTATATGCGAGCCAGCAGCCTGCTTGTCCGGACTTTCGTGGAAAAAGGCAGGTGATTTGTTGACGCGGCGCAAATGAGCCGCGGCCGGTTACCGGTGCGTGCATGCGTGCGTGCGTGCGTGCGTGCGTGCGTGATCGGTTGCTTGCGTACCTTGCGTACACAAGTGCGTCGTGGTGTACCTGCGAGCTAGTCCAGAATAGAAAGTATCGAAACCGCGAATCGTTTTATTCACGCGGGAATTAGGAACAAACCGATCGAACCGATCGCCACGACGACGTTTTCTTTCGTTCCTGTATTATACCGAACATGTTCGTACTTTCCAATTGCCCACATGATTAATTTGCCGACTTTTATACGTTTTTAGTTTGCACAGTCTCTGGAATTGTTCAGATTGTTCGTTTTGTAGCACCAGTGGTTAAAGTCGATGATTTATTTGAACTTGATTATTCGTTGAACTTTATTCTTGAGTAATAATATTAAAACCGGGAAACAAGTGTTTAACTATGTCTGGGTACTTCATCTGCAAGCGAGGAATTTCTATTATAATTTGTTTACCAATTTTGCCGGTGTGTTCGTTTTATAAAAATGAAAATTTCATGATCTACACATAGAATGTGTTACTGGAGGTATGTACAGTGATATTTCTGTATTTGTCGCCAAGGCCTCGATGATAAACGTCGCGGAATTATCTCCACTGCCGCGGGGTATACCCCTTGAGGAGCCATGAAGCTCAAGAGGCCTCGGCCCCCAGGAGTGTAAACATAACACTGCTCGGTTATGTAAAAATTCACTGTACTTGTTACTTTGATATTTGTTTGTATTTTCCATTTGCATGAGATCAAGTTATTGATGTAAATTTGAAATACTCCTCAAAACTCCTTCGTCACTTTTGACGGAAATATGCATAGATATATGCTATAAAAAATTACGGAAGATTTACTGGCCGTTAATTGTCAACCATTTTTTAAATGCCAACGACGACTTATTACGAATAAATCTATGTTCGACATTTGGTCTTCAAATGATCCAAAAAAGGACAGACTCGAAAATTCTTTCAAATCTTGTACTTTTATTAACTGTTTACAGCAGAACAATGTACACTGCATAATGGTGATGTCGGCACATCAACTTTGAGCGGTTATATCTCGATAATAGTTTATGTAAAAACAAAGGTATTCTAGTGTTTTGAAAACCTTTTGATGTCACCCTCAAGAATACGTAATCAAAAATATAGGGTTCCACTAAAAATTCCAATTGTAATCTTTGCAGAGCTTTTCAAGGTTACTGTAATGTCAAAGAAATACAGTGTACTCTCTTGTATATCCTACAACTGTCTTCTGAAATATTTTTTAATGTCACCTATAATTTCCAAGTGGTGGAATTTGATGTCACATTCAAGAATACGTAATCAAGAATATAGGATTCCACTGAAAATTCCAATTGTAATCTCTACAGAGCTTCTCAAGGTTACCGCAATGTCAAAGAAATACAGTGTACTCTCTTCTGTACCGTATAACTGTCTTCTAAAATATTTTTTCATATCACCTGTAATTTCCAAGTGATGGAATTTTATGTTACCTTTAAGAATACGTAATCAAGAATATAGGGTTCCACTAAAAATTCCAATTGTAATCTCTACAGTGCTTCTCAAGGTTACTGCAATGTCAAAGAAATACAGTGTACTCTCTTGTATATCCTACAACTGTCTTCTGAAATATTTTTTAATGTCACCTATAATTTCCAAGTGGTGGAATTTGATGTCACATTCAAGAATACGTAATCAAGAATATAGGATTCCACTGAAAATTCCAATTGTAATCTCTACAGAGCTTCTCAAGGTTACCGCAATGTCAAAGAAATACAGTGTACTCTCTTCTGTACCGTATAACTGTCTTCTAAAATATTTTTTCATATAACCTGTAATTTCCAAGTGATGGAATTTTATGTTACCTTTAAGAATACGTAATCAAGAATATAGGGTTCCACTAAAAATTCCAATTGTAATCTCTACAGTGCTTCTCAAGGTTACTGCAATGTCAAAGAAATACAGTGTACTCTCTCTTCTATATCTTACAACTGTCTTCTGAAATATTTTTTAATGTCACCTATAATTTCCAAGTGGTGGAATTTGATGTCACATTCAAGAATACGTAATCAAGAATACAGGGTTCCACTGAAAATTCCAATTGTAATCTCTACAGAGCTTCTCAAGGTTACCGCAATGTCAAAGAAATACAGTGTACCCTCTTCTATACCCTACAACTGTCTTCTAAAATATTTTTTCATTTCACCTATAGTTTCATTTAGAAAACAGGCTTCTCGAAACGGAAGCGAAAGGGGCCGATGTGCGGCTCCGTGTTTGCATACTTGTTCGAAACGTGTCCCGGTCGAATCGTAGTTCTCTCGAAGGCTCGTTGTTCGACGGCTGCCAGGCCACGTTTCCAAGCGATCCCCGCGTAGTTCCGAGCACACGGAACAGGTGCGTGCGCCGCGCGTAGATACGCGTGTACGTACAGTACGCGTACCCGACGCGAATGGCAGGTGGTAATCAATCGGGAGATTTACAGGACGCCGCGTAGAATTGCGCGAACTTTTCTAATTAGAATCGCGGGGACGCGATGTATGGTGGGGAATTGCCGCTTGTTGCGTCGCTCCGTCGCGGAACCCGGCAATTACCCCGTGCACCGACTGTAATTATTACCAGTGACAATTTGTGCGTCTGTGTATTTAGGCGAACCACGACTCGAGGACTGTGTGGCCTATCATTCGAATTCCTTCGCGAACGGATAATTCAGGAATCGAGAGACGCTTCGGGATTATTTCTGATGCTGGAAGACCCCCGAGGGTTCTTACCGGATCGATCAACAATTTTGATACACGTACAACGGGGGACAAACATGAACCAACAAAATCATTCTTTTGTTTTCTGCTTCTTCTTCTTCTTCTTGAAGACTAAGGATTTCATGCATGTATGACAAAAATGGGTGGCCACAATTTAAAGCAGTGGAAGATTTGAGGGCATCAGTGTATTGGTTTTAGCCTAAAAAAATAATTAAAGGAAGAAAGAAATTTTTATGTTGCTCCTGTGTCTTGCAATAAATGCAAATATTTTTTATTTTGCATAAACATCCGCAGTCTAGTCGCTAGCGACGGGATTCAGTAAGGATTGTTTAGATTTTGTTAAAATGGTCCGTGTCGAGTAGATATTTGATCGTGTTGTTACGTGTTTTGCCATTAAAAGAGTCACAAAGCGACACAATTAATTGTTTTACAAATAAGCAGAATAACATTGAGTCGAGAGGAGAGACAGTTGAGGATTAAATAATCGGCGAATAAATTTGATCAGATTCGATCGACAAAATCTTGGAGCACCCAGTACATTCACCCACGGCACACATTTATCCGACGGAATAAATAACCGTAATTATTCCTGAACGTCTACCTTTCGTTAAAAATCCGGCAAGAAACGCTATCACGATAATCTCGCGAACCAAACGATCAGCGCGTAAACCGCTCGTAGAACAAGCCAACGGGGTTTATCAGTAGAAAGCCAGAACACCCCGTAACACTTTATCTTCTTACTTGGTGAGCCGGCGAAAAAATTGTTAAGTGAACCTGTCGCTCAGTAAATAACGAGTTCTCCGCGTCGGGGCGAGATTAGCGGGGACGACGCGACGGTTAAACGAAAATCTAACCGAAACCACCTGCCGGGCATCAAATAAAACCGAACGAAATCCCGGAGAACCGTGAAAAAAAGATCGTGTCCCGGTTTCCCTGTTTCTCGTCTGTTCTCCGGAGTGATTCCCGCATAAATAAGACGGAGTCGAATTTCGGTCTTTTATTTGCCGGGGAAAGTCGTATAAGGTTGTGCCGAGATAAACCTGTCCGTGTCGCGACGTCGGCAAATCGGTAGCCGGCACGGTTATCCGGCTACACGAAGGCACCCTGTGCGTCCGGGATTGTCCCGATATCTCGAGACCGGCCCACGTGCGACACTCGGGAACTGCGGGAGCGTGTTACGCGCTCGAAACGACCGCTCGCGACCGCTCGCGGACACCACCGCCGGATACCTCGAACGGCCCACGTGAAAACCGGGACGCGGTCGCCCGCCATTTACGTCGACCTATTTCGGAGCTTCGAGTAACGCCATTTCTTCAATTGGGAAAACAGATTGCTAGATTGCTACAAATAAAAATAAATATATTAGGACCTTGAATAAGTTCTCGCTGTTTCTTCAAAAATGGCAGTAGCAGTACCCCGTTCGTGGAATTTCGAATGGTAACACACATGCAAGGCAGTAGTGTATCTAACCTTAAATTTCAGTGTATGGTAGTTCACTTTAGTGTAAACAAAGCAATTTTTTCTTAGTTCTGAAAATGTCTACTTTTGTGCCAAATAAAGTGTATTTGCGGGGAATTTTATTGCACTACTTTATTCAAAAGAAATCTGCAGCTGAAGCACATAGAATTCTTGTTGAGACTTATGGTGACAATGCTTTGTCGGATACGACATGCAGAGACTGGTTTCGACGCTTCAAAAATAATGATTTTGAACTTGAGGATAAAGAACGTTCTGGCGCACCGAAAAAATTTGAAGACGAAAAGTTGGAGGAATTACTCGATCAAGACCGATGTCAGACGCTAGCAGAACTTGGAAAAACATTACAAGTAGATGAGTCAACTGTTTCAGAACGTTTAAAAGTTTTAGGAATGATCCAGAAGCAAGGACATTGGGTAAAAGCTTTTATTTTGTAAAAGAAACAGCGAGAACTTATTCAAGGTCCTAATAAATTTAGATAATCAGATATTTTAGCAAAATGAATTATTTTAGCAAAATAACAATTACCTAAAATAAAAGTAAAAATAAGCATTACCTAAAATAAAATATTTATTTTAGGTAATTTTTATGTCCCTAAAATGAAAATTGCCTGAAATGCCTAACGATCTAAACGATCTGTCTCATCTTTCCGCAAAATGAGAACTGCCACTCGCAGGAAATGAGGTTGGATAAAAATATATTTTCCGGGAACCTCGACAGCACTTCCGCCTAGAGAAAATATTTTTTACAGCGAGCTGTAGTTTCCATCACCGCCTTATAAAAATGATAGCAAAAAGAAACATTTCCTCTTCCTCCACTGCAGCGCTTGGCAAGCAATACAGAAAACCTCGGTCTAACCACGATCCCATAAAATGGTAAACTGACAGTAGCACAAGACAATCCAATCGTTCGAAGCGAGCACGTCTCCGCCAAACAACAGAACAACCATTCCGCAACGCAGAACTTACTCCCGCAGTAGTATAGTCCCCGTCCGCGCTTTAATCAGACAACCATCGGAAGCCCGAGCAACAGAATTCTGTCGTCGTTCCCATGGTTCTAGCGAACGACTGGAACCGAATCGTAAACCAGCTTGAGGGGGTAACGAGGGGCACGGGGAACCGAGGAGGCTCGTTTCTTCGATTGTTTCTTCGACCGCAAGAAGAAACGAGCCCGCGGCCGATCGCGGAGAGATCGAAGCGGGTAAAAAGCTTGCTCGGTTCTCCGTTAGCGGAGACGATTCTGGCGAGGCGTCGGGTATTGCACGCTGTCTCGTTTTTATCGTTTGCGACGGGCAGAGAGTGGCGGAGAAAGAAAGAAGGAGAAAGAGAGAGAGGGGGGGGGGAGAGGGAGAGAGTGGCTCGTCAGCGAGCCACGTCATGTAAATCCAGCCGAGTTAAAACCGACTGCGAACTGAAACGAGCCGGCAAAAACAGCCATAACAATATCTGCATAAGGCATATACGCGGCGACCGGGACTAGTTAGCGAGGCGTTTCATTAGGCAGATAAGGCAATCAAGCAGCCTCGCCGTTTCGTTCGCTGAATTGTGCGCCGCAGAGACTCGCCAACACAACCGTACCGATCCCGAACACACCGACGAGCTAACTCGTCCGTGTTTATTTCAGCCTCGACTTATGCTCGCTTCGGTACCCGCCGCGGCTACCCTAATAAGCTCGCGGCCGAGTCGCCGGTGCGTCAGTTTATGGAATCCATGGAATCCGTCGTCGTCTTCGTGGTAGTCTTCTACTCCGTCGTCGTCGTCTTCGTCTTCGTCGAGAACAACCGCCTTCAACGAACGACATCGCTGAACTATGGTCGAGGAGGATACGACTAATCGCGTTAGAGGCGTTGCCTTTTATGGAGTAAACGACGCGATTCGTTCGCCAGCTCCGAGGGACAGTCATGAAGAAAGTATTTTCTAATGACCGTTTTATTCTCATACTTCTCCGGATGTTTCTGTTTCGATGAAATGTTTCCAAATGAATTTCATTCGTTAGCTACCGCAGCGAGTGTGACGCACACAATTTTATTGTTTATGCGAAACCGGTCACATGAATTTCACGCACGGTGTTGCTCAACCAGCGGTCGGCGGACCATTTTTATAACGTTCTATTTAGCGATCATCAGATATTCATGCGATTCAAGATTACCTCTTGGACGCAAAAATGGTCCTTCAGACTAAAAGTCGTCTTCACACCGTCACCGTCGACCTCTGTCCACAACGGTACCCCGCGGTAGTGGGGATAATTCCGCGACGTTTATCGTCCACGTCTTTGCGTCGTATACAGAGAAAACACTGTATTGTTGTAGACACAGATTTTTCTACCTTCTAGCTCTATCGCATCTACTTTCATTTATTTCTCCTGTTCTGTTGAATAGAAAATTCTGTAAAAATTCAACAATGTCATACCTAACAGCAGACATAATTGTGAATTTTTCCAGAATTTTCGCTCCCAAATTGAACATTCAAACAAATCCAAAAGCTCAAGTCCAGTCGCGAGATACTCCCAGCCGTGGGGGGCACAGTTCCGCGACGCTTATCGTCCAGGTCTCGGCGACATATATAGAGAAGTCGGTGTACTCATTCTCCAGACTGAAATCCACGTTCACCTCACGGTTAAAGCCTGCAAGCACACTGAGAATTGTATACGTTTCGACGAAAAACGCTGAAGAACGTGTCCCAGGCGTTGGAACCGAAAGCAGATCGCAACGAGGGCGATCGATGCGCAACAGAGTCCGACTAACAATCAACGTTCTCTCGAACGATATAACATTCTGTCTAACAAGTACGAACGCTGTTCGCAGAAGTTTACTGCCGCGATTCAACGAGCGCACGCGTGTCTAATAACGTCTTCAAGCGCGGTAACGTACGCGGTGCCATTCAGTCGGCCCGCAGTCAGAGCCGTAGGCCTGAGACCACGGTCGAGCGAGCCCGCGAATATAAATCATGCTCGGCCTGAGAGCCGGCTTCTGTAATTTCCTGCGATTTCCACGCGATCGTTCAGTCGTTCCTGATTTAATGGAGGCGTCGCGTCGCGGCACACAGTCCCAAATCAGGGACCATCATTAATTTACCCCGGTCAGAATCGACGGAACTACCATTCTCGAAAGTCTCGAAAAAGTACCATTATCCGAGTCCACTGTTTGTTAATAATGTTGATGATCTTGGTTCGGCTCGAAATAAGACGTAAAGTCAAAGTATACATACTTGCATGTATACAAGTATAGCATTCTTCAGGTTTACATGTCACTTCAGGATGATCCATGATGACCAAGTGCTATATTTAACTGGTGCCATTTGACTAATGTTAACACTAGAACTACCAAGCTCTAAATGCAACTGGCTTACACTGGCTTATAATAACAACAAAATTACATTTGTTTAGATTTCGTATCGGTTTTGTTTAACTATCTACATCGATGGAGAAGTTTATTAAAAAAATCTCTCATGGAAGCATATTTGTAATTTCAATATTTCTAAAAGAAAAAATTAGGAGCAAGTCATTTGGACTCATCCGGTAGCTCTAGCGTTAATCGCATTGCATTATTTCATTCGTACATTATATGTACGGTTCAAATGTTAGACTGCAGATTTTATGCATTTATTGCAATTATACATTTATTGTGTCGTTGATTTAAAACATTGCCTTGCATTTTTAATTCTCAGAGAAACAATCCCACGTCCATTAATACGAAATTCAGTCAGTCAAATTGACCAGATTATTTATCTCAGAATTATTGAGATAATAGAGACTGTACCGTAGGAAATGATTGAATCTTTCAGATCAAACAAATCTAAATAAGCTCGATCATTCTTCTAACGCATGCCAGCAACGTTTAAGGGCGCGTGTCGATTTGAGAGTAAAACTGTCGCGTGTTACAGTGATTTCTCCGTATACGTCGCCAAGGCTTGGATGATAAGCGTCGCGAAATTATCCCCACTATCCCCGGCCTCGGACGCCGAGGAGTGTAAACATAACACGGGTATGTCACCTGGACGATACACGACGCTGGCAAGACCAGTGTTGTTGACATATATCGAGAACTCACTGTACTTCCGGCAGTCAAATCGGTCGTTGTTTTATTTTGCACGAAATTTTGAACGTACCTCGCGTGTTTCGTTTTTTCAAAATGGTACGTACGGTCCGCAATGAATCCAGCCGATTCCAGGGACAGCTTATGCCAACTATAACCGCCGTTTACCTTCGCGCTTGAAAAAGTGGTCCGGCGTTAGGCTAATGCACGAATTATTCTCGCGGCGGACGTACCAATTACAGGTTAACCTTTCGTCACCGGTGTACGGTACTCTCGCGGATCGAAAATACTGTCGGTGCCGTGCCAGGTGATAGGTCAAAGGCTATTCCGGCGTTTAGCTCGACGGACTATCTGCAGCGAGCGATCCCTCGATCTTCGCCGAGCCTCGTTCCTCTTTCAGCCTGTCAGCTGATAGATACTTAACGAGCCGTCGTTTCTGCCCCACGCCCCCAGCCCCGCGTCCCGAACTCATTTTCTCGTTTGTTCACGGTCGTGGACCTTCTCCCGGTAATCGGCCATTAATTATCGAGCACTTGTCTCGCCGGGATATCGGGTCCAGGCGTCGCGATGCGGCCGCACAGACGCCCACCGACGCTCACCATCGATCCGAAACAGTAATTCTTCGAGTTCGCAACAGTATTGATCTACTTGATGGATGGAGACGGATGCCTCGCGATTGTGGGTAAACTCTCCCCGTGCCCTCTGCAATTTGCGCGATTAATTTCTGCCCGAGAATGCCACTGTTTGTTTGATCTACGCAAATGTGCCATTAATGCAGGAAACCCTAGTAACAAAAATATAACACAATACAAATCGATACAGCCTTCTCATTTTTACAAGGAATAACTTTTCACTCACGATGTATATTGCAATAATGACAAGACTACAATTATTCAAACGTAATACAGTGATTTCTCTGTATATGTCGCCTAGGCCTTGATGATAAATGTCGCGGAATTGTCCCCACTACTATATCTCTCCCAGACGACACACGATGACCCGCGTTGTTGACATATATCGAGAATTCACTGTACCATGTTTATACCGGCATGTGCTTCAATGAAAACGTTGATTAAAAAATTTTTATAATTTCAGTAATTGTGACAGAAGAAGAATTATTAGTATGCAATTTGTGCGATTAATTTCTGCCCGAGAATGCCACTGTTTGTTTGATCTACGCAAATGTGCCATTAATGCAGGAAACCCTAGTAACAAAAATATAACACAATACAAATCGATACAGCCTTCTCATTTTTACAAGGAATAACTTTTCACTCACGATGTATATTGCAATAATGACAAGACTACACTTATTCAAACCTAATACAGTGATTTCTCTGTATATGTCGCCTAGGCCTTGATGATAAATGTCGCGGAATTGTCCCCACTACTATATCTCTCCTGGACGATACACGATGACCCGCGTTGTTGACATATATCGAGAATTCACTGTACCATGTTATACCGGCATGTGCTTCAATGAAAACGTTGATTAAAAAATTTTTATAATTTCAGTAATTGTGACAGAAGAAAAATTATTAGTCTGCAATTTGCGCGATTAATTTCTGCCCGAGAATGCCACTGTTTGTTTGATCTACGCAAATGTGCCATTAATGCAGGAAACCCTAGTAACAAAAATATAACACAATACAAATCGATACAGCCTTCTCATTTTTACAAGGAATAACTTTTCACTCACGATGTATATTGCAATAATGACAAGACTACAATTATTCAAACGTAATACAGTGATTTCTCTGTATATGTCGCCTAGGCCTTGATGATAAATGTCGCGGAATTGTCCCCACTACTATATCTCTCCCAGACGACACACGATGACCCGCGTTGTTGACATATATCGAGAATTCACTGTACCATGTTTATACCGGCATGTGCTTCAATGAAAACGTTGATTAAAAAATTTTTATAATTTCAGTAATTGTGACAGAAGAAGAATTATTAGTATGCAATTTGTGCGATTAATTTCTGCCCGAGAATGCCACTGTTTGTTTGATCTACGCAAATGTGCCATTAATGCAGGAAACCCTAGTAACAAAAATATAACACAATACAAATCGATACAGCCTTCTCATTTTTACAAGGAATAACTTTTCACTCACGATGTATATTGCAATAATGACAAGACTACAATTATTCAAACGTAATACAGTGATTTCTCTGTATATGTCGCCTAGGCCTTGATGATAAATGTCGCGGAATTGTCCCCACTACTATATCTCTCCCAGACGACACACGATGACCCGCGTTGTTGACATATATCGAGAATTCACTGTACCATGTTTATACCGGCATGTGCTTCAATGAAAACGTTGATTAAAAAATTTTTATAATTTCAGTAATTGTGACAGAAAAAAAATTAGGAACCAGTTATTTTTACAAGGAAGAATATTTTTCTCACATTTAGTGCTCGGTAACTTTAGTAAATTTGAAAATTTGTAAACTTGGTAAACTCACAATTGCACAAAATTTGAATAAACACAGCCTCGTCACTTTTACGGGAAAGGACATTTGAGTGATATTTAGAGCTTGGTATTTGCAGCGTTAAGGTATAAAATTGGCAGTGTGGTAATCGCAGCAAATTCCCGCGAACAAAAATGTCCAATAAAAGTATCTCCACGTAACCCGATGAGAACGATCTCGGCAAGTACCTGAAGAGTGGAAACAATGTGTACACGAGGACGCAGGCAAAAGTTGCGGACGAAAAGAGATCCTGCTGGCGAATCGTTGATAGGCGAGTGCGTGTACGTTCGGCTTCGCACGCGTATACCTGCGTCGAAGGAGGCTCACAGGTAACACAGGGCCCCGGCCGAGTCGATGAGCTGTAAGAGGAGCTTGCTTCTGTTCGGAGGCAACTGGTGTGCTCTTAACATAAACGCGCTGCATCATTACGGGACGGTGCGCCCGCGGCGCTCTTTGTGCCGGGCGTAATTTCATTGCTATCGGCGTGCATTCGCTCGGACAAGAGAGCGCCTCTCCTTTCGATCCGATACGCTACGGCCGGAAAATCTTTGCCCTCCTCGTTGACTCGGGATTAACTTCACCTTCGGACGGAACGCTGACTTCGAGGCTGCCTTCGACGATGGCTCTTCGTTTCTTTTCTTCGTGCTTCGCTTCGCTTTGCTTCGCTTCCTTTCGATTTCCTTTGCTCCGCGAGCTTAGCAATTATGGAAATTCGACTACGCTCGAATGTCTCCGGGCGAGGTGAGTTTTGAATGTGGCTGTATTGTGCTTTTTTTCGGTACCGTGGTACCGTTCTCTAACAATTGTCTTCATCAAACAATGGCTCGTTTCATGGGATTTTTTGTTTCGGTTTTGGAAGTGCTTCTGTAACTTTTTGTAATATTTAGCACACACTTTAACACTAGGCTTACGGAACACTAAAAGTTAGTATTTTGCATTACTTTATGGAAATAAGGGGAACGTGTCTATCCAAGTTTTTAGCCATTTTTTAAATAATATATACCTAAAGAAATAAATTTGTTGAGTAATTCCACGTAGATGGATCTTTACAGTCTCAATAATTTTAAACTAGAAATACTAGCACCCGCCATTTTGAGTCCCGTAAACCTAGTGTTAAATCAGAATAACTTTTTTATTAACGGACCAAACCGATTCAGTTTTTTGGACCAGGCGTGATGGATTAGTATACTAGATGAAAAATTTGGGAAAACTGTGTTTCGTCGAAATTACGAAAAATATAATTAAAGTTGTATTTTACAACTTTTACTATTTGTCCTTTATTTCAAAAGTTATTCTGATTTAAAGTGTGTACCATCAAGTATGTGACTGACTGTATCTGCTGTTATGATTCTTATTACGTGGCATTCTATCTGGACATTTTTAGCACTATGAACGCATAAATGATTAAAAACTCATTATCTTACAATTTTTTGTTCAACGGTCATTGCTATCACGGAGGTGCTTTTATCAGAGAACTGTAAAAATTTGTTCGTTTATGAACAGTTGCAATGAATGCATTTATTTATGGACAGTTGCAATGAACGCATTTATTTATGAGCAGTTGCAATGAACGTATTTATTTTCAATTTTTCCGTGGAACAACCAGATAATTTTATGTGAAATAGCCAGATACTTCAGATGAAATTATAATTCTTCCATGAGCTTAAAATTCTTTTTACATATACTAATTTCAAGCCGCAAGCGACGCCCCAATTATTGCTTCCCGAAAGTTGCACTCGTTAATAAACATATGCGTCCTCGAAAATTGGATTTCCTTGTCACTTCATTTTAAACTCATTAAAATCCGTAAGCAGAGTAAGGGAAAATATCATTTGCTGACTGAAAACTTTCTATCAATGAAGATAAACGTGAGAAAGGAAATTGATTTCTCTTTGGTATATGTTTTCTTAAATTTCATTGAACAATTCTGATCTCGCATAAAGATTCACAGGAATTAATCAATCATTTGAATACTTCGTTCTCGTAGCGTTATTTCAATTTTATTCAGTCGAATGTCATCGCAACGACTGAAACTCTCGATACGCGAAGAGTGATTGTCTTGACTGACAGCATTCTTGTCTTGTTTGACATTTAATGAAGACACATATTACGTGGCTTTTCTCTGGTGACTGATGCGGCCATTGAACGCAACGTCATCGAGACTGGTCGAGGGTCGAACACATGATCATTGATCATAAACAAAATAAAAAATTTCCACCTCAATTGTAAATTTCACCCATATTTTAGGTAATTAATCCTTGTTAAACGAATATTATCGTTAGAAGTCTAAGCAAAATAAAAATTCTGTATATTTATTTCAAAATACAGTTTTAATAACTTAAAAATAACATGAGGTGTACAAATTAACTCCCAGTCGTTCCTTCGTGAATTCGTGGATTATTTACAAACAATCAAAGTGCATTCTACTGTCAGAAATGATTTCCAGCAGTCTCTGTGCACTTACACCTCATTATAAATAATTATGGAATCTTTTAAGGTGAATAAAAAATGTGTACCCACAATAAAATTACCGTCAATCGATTGCGAGGGCCGAAAATCAATTTGTACACCTAATACAACAATATTTCTAAATTCTACAAATATTTATTCCGTTCTGCATCTACTGCTTAGCATAACTGCATAAAATGCTGTTAATCGGGCAGCTTCTCCGCGACAAAGGATAATGTTAGGTGTGCAAATGAATTCGTAGCCCGTCCTTTATAAGATTATCATTCATTCGCACACGGACGGAGCAGGCTCGAGTATGGAAGCGCGTTCTAATCGGCGCTGGATGTCGAAGATAATATAATCGCGCGTGTTTTGTGGATCGATAAATTCCCGGATAAGAAACGTTTAAGACCTTCATCGTACCGGGCATAGTAATTGCGTCTATCATTCCGATTGGTAGCAGCGTTCGAATTCCCGGGCGCAGGCCAAGGCGAGGGAACACGCGAACCCGAGATAAACGCAAGAAATCGGCCGGGTAAATTGAACCGGCGCGCCGCTTCTCTCCCTCTTCATCTTTCGAATGCAAAAGGGATCGCTAATTGGGTACAAGATTTATTCTTCGGCGCACTGCGATTTCAATTCTTCGGCCAACTAGAGCTGCCTCTCGTAAAAGCGTCTCTCGCTGGCATTCGCGGGAGAGGAGAAGGGCCCTCGCGGACGCCGGACCGTTTCTACTATTGGCAGCATGCATATTGATGAGCCTCACTTTCAGCGAAACTGATCTCCGCGGATTTTATTGGCGACATTCATAGACTACCGGCCTGGCAGCGCGGTGAAATCTATGAGCTTAACGATCCACTAAATTATCGAATGCATTCGCTCACCCTGCTTCCGTTCCCATTAAATCCGATGTCCGGATCTGTTAATACATATCAACAATTCAGTGGCGTAAAAAATTCGGGACAATGTCGATACGCAAGATAACGATTGCTCGAGATACTCGAATCATTCTATTTTATATTTCGTTTCACACTTGTCGCGTTTTTTTTTTGTATACAGTGATTTCTGTATATATGTCGCAAAGACCTGGATGATAAATGTCGCGGAATTATCCCCACTACCGCGGGGTATATCGTGTGAGGGGCCACGAAGCTCGAGAGGATATGTCTCCTGGACGATACAAGACGCTGGCAAGACCCGTATTGTTGACGTATATCGAGAATTCACTGTAAAAATCAAATATTTTGTACGTCTCGCTGGGTTTAACCCTTTGAGACTCAGTGATTTCTAAACTGTGGATTTTATGCATTTATGGAGTAATATGAATTGGTGTATAGTTTCAAGAAATTTGAGAATCTACTTGGATTATTAATACTGGATTTACGAGACCCGTCAAAATGACGGACTCGAAGTTTTTAAATTCACAGTAATTAAGAGTGCAAGGACGCACGTATGAAGAATTGTTGAATAGATTCGTTTCTTTGAGCAGATATTACAATAAAAATGGCGGAAAATCTAAATAACTACAATTTTGTTATTTTTACAAAAGTCGCTTTTAGTTCTCCGTAAACCTAGTGTTAAAATGATTATAGAAAGAATAACATTTCCATTTTGTCCATATGTCATTTGTCCCATTTTTCGTTTAATTCCGTTTCAAATTTGGACAACAAGCTACAACCATTAAATATTGTTGAGATTCGGTAATGTAAGAACTAGACTGCGGACCTTTATGCAAAATAAAATTTTTATACATCAATTGCAATCTATAGGAGCGAAGTAAAAATTTATTTTGCTCATTAATAATTTTTATATGTTAAAATTGGTATGTCGAAATTGTTCAACTCTTTTAATCTTTTTCCTGTTTTGAATTACACGGACTCATTTTTGTCATAAATAGAGAAAATCCACAGTCTAGTAAGAACATAGCAATGGCACAACCTTCGGTAATTAGAAAAGATTTCTAAATAATTACCCAGCCTTCTTATAGAAACAGCAAATTTCGACGGACATGCAGCTGAAGTGTAATTGGAAAGGTCACCCTACGTAATGTTCTAAGGGGGGAACCTTGTGTGAATGGCCTGTAGTTCAATAATTTTTTTTGAGAAATGTAATGCGTAGATCGATTTAATTTATTAATGTTATCATGTTAACAGAAATATTTTTGATAGGCAGCTCGAAAATGGCATCCTGGAAATGCGCCGTGCAGCGCGCACAAAAATGATCTCAAACAAAAAAATCAAAATCGAACCGTTAGTTTATGCAAATACGCACAACATGATATTCTTCTTTCATTCAAATTTACAAAATTACAAAAATGGCGAAGTTTTGAAAAAAAAAAAACGGATTTTCTGTTAATAACAATGTTTCGGAGCTCGTCATGTTGTGGCCAATCATTTATAGAATATATATACCATGTTACATAAAGATCGAGTAATCAGTTTTCGAGCTACGTTGTACGGCGTGCGAAATTTTGCGTTTCGAGAAAAGTGCGGTTCGCGATAAGGTAGAGTGGCCAAGTTACCGACAAAAATAGGCGAAAAATGGTTTCACACGCCTCAACTTTTCGTCCTTATACGAGAATCGTCCTAGGATTGGAAATTCTTTCGATACGATTTCTGCCTCCTAGGAAATAACACTATACCGTGGACACGTCATCTCCCGTAAAAAGATAGTGACGCAATCAAAATTTGAATACTTTTATTTTTATGGTTCTCTGCGCTCAAATTCTCGTACTGGTACCGAGCAGAGACAAGTCACTAGACTGCGGACTTTATGCGTTCACGACCGGGAACAGTAAGACAAATATAAAATAGGAAAGTCGTTGGAACAATGTCTCATTTAATAAATCTCGCTCAAGATTTCTAATAAGAGGAGAAAATAGAGACAGAAGCGGTAGCAGCGGCGATACATGAAAAAGTTCGGATCGGTCCGCGAGAGCATGGTTTGTTTTCCCCGCGGTGGGGTACGAGTGCAAAGTAGAGACAAATCGCGAGGGTGGCGGCGGGCATTCGCGAGGGGTGGCGAACGGTGGAAAAAGTCGGGGAAGTTCTTTTGATTAATAGCATATAGAGGAGCGAGCTGAGCATTCGGTTATTGAAATGGAGAGGGTAGTTGGCGGATGGGTGGCGGCGGTCGGGTGAGTGGGTGGTTGGTTGCTCGAGCGAGCAAGCTGGCAAGCGAAAGAGCAATAGAGAGGGGGAAGAAGCAACAGAGAAGAAGAGTGAGAGATAGAGAGAGAGAGAGAGAGAGAGAGCAAGAGTGCGCGGCCCCTTGTGAAAGTTCCCTTTACCTTGATGACAAAGAACCGGGCGAACGGGCGAACCGAACCTCACTCAATGGAACGGACGAATGGTTATGGAAACAGCATTTAATTTGCTTAGAAGGAGCCTCTTTGTCGACCGGCTGAGAGTGCTCCTCGTCATCTCTCTCTCTCTCTCTCTCTCTCTCTCTCTCTCCTCTCTCTCTCTTTCTCCATCGCTTCTTCCCGCCGATCCCAAGCTCTGGGTCCCCTCCCGCACGCGGTCCTTTCCTTCTGCATAGCCGGCCGGTGAAAAGAGCATTGTCCTTTATCTATCGATTCGATCGTATATTTTATTCAGATTGCGCGAGGCTCGCGCAAAACGGCGAATCTCTTTATGATTGGCCATCGCCGCCCATTGTGACGCGGGCGCGAGGGGTGACAGGCTCGCGTAAGCTCCGATGCTCGAGACTCGAATCGACTCGAGCTAATTAACGAGGCACGCGAGCTCGAGCAAAACCAAGGAAAGCCCCTTGGGGTACCTTTTCGAGCCCGCGTCGTCGAAGGACTTCCAGGAGAAGCAAGACCCGTGGCCAGGGGTGTCCTCTTCCTTTTTTTCTTTACGCTCTCTCTCTCTCTCTCTCTCTCTCTCTCTCTCTGTGTCTCTTTCTCCTACGTTCTCCGGTAGAACGGAGCCGACACCGAGCGGAAAAATCGAGCGTGTGCGCGTAGCGCCGCATAGCTGGCTTCCACGTGAAACCCGCGAGCCTCGAGGCTTGTCAAACGAATGAAAGATGGGACCACGATGAAAATTCCCGGCCGGCGTCCTTTCGTCCGAGAACGGGTCGAGTGTTAATTAATAAGATTGATCAACGAAGTTATCGACGTAAGAACAGGTTCGAGTATGGACGGGCCGGTAGAGTGGCTGGTCGAGGGGACCGGCCACGGTATGCCTCTTCTTCGACTCCTTCTTCGAGGTTCTTGCGACTCGCGACCAGGCACCGGCACCGGAGGACACGGTCCCGATCCCGGTCCGTGGGACCAACCGGGCACCGCGCTCTCGATCGGTCTCCTTTCTCGCGTAAACGGTGATCGACGGCCGACATGCGCGTAATCGTTGTACACTTTTCCTACACTCGCTGTTTCTTTCCCGACGACGCATGCCGAACGTCCCGGGCCCTCGTTGCAACAACGATCTCTGCTCCGCGCTCGCCGAGATTTATTGTCTGTCCGGCATGCATCTCTCGGACCTTTTCTCATTGGCTGCTGCGAATTTTTAAATAAATAATTGGTGGATTTTATGCACCGACGACGAAAATGGCCTGCTCAAATACGCAACTGTGACGGCGCAAGAATCGAACGATGTTGTTACCTTTTTCTTTTTTTATTGTAGAAAATCTTGTATGAGATTTGTTCGTTGAAGAAATGTGGTTACGTTGTTCTGGAGTCATTGGAAATATCCGAGGAGGAAATGCAGTTTTATTTATTTTGTCTTTCTCACAACTAGACTGCAGATCTTTAGAACTAAATTCTTTGTTACCTGAACTGCGACAAACTGGACGGAAATAGAAAATTATTTTATTTTTTATTATGCTTAACAGGCTGAAAATGATTATATAATAGCTTGTTTAAATTCTTCTAATGTCTTCACTGTTTTAAATTGTACCAATTAGTCTGCTTATAACTAGCCCGAGGATTTTATGAATACACAGTTAATTAATAGACTGCGGATTTGTTATGCAAAATAAAAATTGTTTGCATCGATTACGGGAAATAGAAAGCAAGTGGAATGTTATTTCTTCACTTGCTAAATTTAATAGATGAGGATTTAATGTATTGACATTTGACATTTTTTTAATTTTCCTATAATTTGAAATTTTATCTACTCAATGTTTTTATAAATGCATAAATTTAAAACTGTATTTGACGGGTCGTGGCGCAGTTATTGTTAAGTGTATAAGTAAAGGCACTAACTTGACCGATCGTAGTGCGGTTATTGTTAAATGTATAAATAAAGGCACTAATTTGCCAATGTTTGTCTAACGACTCGCAAAGCAATAAAACGATTCAACGATCCCACGGTAAATATCAACTAGATTTGCAACGTGATTGATGACATTACGTTTGCTCAACGATACACATTTGCCAATAGTCGAAGTGTCTCAGATAGCTAATGGGTTTGTAAAACTGAATGAGTAATAGAACTCAATCTCAATAATCGAGACGATTATTCAACGATTTCAGGGTAAATAAAAGATCCCTGGTCGTTCTGCTCATTTACAAAATGATACCAAGCGTTAACGAGAAAGTAATGCCGCGTAATTATGGTCATATATCGAGTAACATTTCTCTTATTTCGCACGATGTAAATTGGAGAAATTCATGCTCTGCACCGGCTCCACCGTGTTCGAGGTGTGGGTGAGCCAATGTACATGTATCCTTGGAATAACACGATTTTCCGAAGATAAACCCGAAGAGAACTTCGCTTTGCAGCGCGAAAGTTTTAAACGAATTTAAATAAATTTTAATTGAAACTCTTCTTTCCCTCGCGCACGCTTCTGGTAAATTGAAAACGAAACGAGGCTGCATCATGGTCAATTGAATCTCGCGTTTTGAAGCTCGTTTGACAATTATCGTGCACGAGGTTCGAGTATCGAGTTTCATGTTAATTATATAGAAGTGATGCATGATAGTTGTAAGAAAATACGAAGTAAATACTATACAAGGACTATGATTCTTTCATTCTTTATGTATTCAATTCTAGTGTGCCCATTGTGCTTTTTGTAAAACTATAAAAGAAACAATAGGACAAAATTGTTTAAGAACCGTTTAATATTAAAACGAAAATCAAATTAAATGTATTCATACTGTGCCGCTTTCAAGTTCACGAAACTCGATCCATTACGTCACAATTATTTATGGTTATGTCAAATATATTCATATCACTTTCATAATTACACCAATTACGTAAACTTGATTAATTCAATGTTTTACGATTTTATTGTTTTACATTTGGAGCTGATCGCTCTAACGATTCGGGTAGTTCAAGTGTGTGATTCTGTAATGATGACAATGGCCAGGAAAAAATAAAACAGAACCAAATACAATAACGAGGCCATTAATTTTTTTTTGGTATGCAGCCGGAGGACTCGCTGAACAAAGAAAACAATAAAAATGGCGCAGAACGACCGGTCAATTCGGTAAGAAGACGGTCGAAAGTCGCTTTGAGGGGGGTCCATTCTGTCGAGCAAGATACATCCTCGTTTCCGCGGAGAATCAGCGATTGTTTGCGGAGGGTAATCAGGCGACATCAAACGAGCCGATCATCAAGTGGAATTGTTTACCTAGCTTAGAGTCCCGCGGGGTGCAGGCCGTCCTGGGTGGCCCCGGCCTGCCGCCCCCTCTTTGTCACAACAATAATGTTAATTTAACCCCACCCCCCTGGGCCCCCGACTCTCTGCTCTCACTCGCCCCCCACCTCCTTCCCCCCTTGTTCCGTTTCTCTCCTGACTGTGCCACCCCATTCGACATTCCTCTTTCGCTCGTCTCCCGTACCGCCGGCGACAATTTGCCGAGCACACAAAAAGAGTTGACAACTTGAAAGGGAAATCGAGCCTATTGACACAGGAAGGGCACGGACCGGCCAGCATCGTTCGTCTCCTACTCTCTCTTTCTCTCTCTCTCTCTTTTTCTCTCTTTTGCCGAGCATAATACGTCCCGTTGGGCGATCCCCCTGGCTCCCGTTTTTCGGTTCGGTCCGCCGAGCATAACATTATCGCATGGATCCACGAAATCACAACCTACGGCCCTCTGTCCACGCGTCTGACCCCCGCACCCTCTCCCACGCAACCCCCTTCGTCGATCCTTTGCCTCCGGTTTTCCCTTTTTTCCCCGTGGAGGTTTGCTGTCGCGCCCTTTTTGTCCTGCCGGATCAAGTCGTCTCTGCCTCGCCACCGAAAGGTAGCACACGGTTAAATATTCTGATTTTGTTCTGCGCGAAAGACTCGAGGGAGGGAGCAGAATATTATAGTATAGCATTGCTCGGAAAATACACTCCCTGATGTATTATTCCACTCTGTCGTGTAAATTTTTACGTTACATGTAAACTAGAATTTCTAACAGCTTCCGTGCCCCTGAAAACAGTATGTGGAACAATGATGACAACTTATATAAATATACTAAATGTACCTTATTTTGAAAAGTTAAGGTTTACAGCGGAGTCACAGTAATATTCGAATATTGTTCAAAGGACGACAACTTTTTTCAAACTCGACCATACCAGTTGGATTTTTTGGAGAAGTCGGAACAATTAGGTTACTACGAAAATTTGGAAACAATTGCAATTGGTCGGAACTGCAGAGAAAATACTAAAAGTTGTATTTTACAACTGTATTATATGGGCCTGTATCGAAAATTGAAAAAATACATTTTGTAGAGCTGCATCGATTACACATATTCTGGAAATTATATCAAAATTTCAAATATCATTTTTAACACTAAATTGTGTACAGGTAACCCTCCTATAACACGGTAGATAGTTTCCTAGAAAATGGCGTGTTGTATGAGACCCAGAGCCGGTATAAAAAGGGGGGTTACATTCCGAAAACATTAAAAACAAATATGTTTTTTAATTCTACATGAACAACTTAATTTTTATTAAAAATATAAATGTATGTACAATACAGAACAAAAAATATTATTTTAATTTAACGCAACTTTAATTTAATTGTAGCCGTGTTGCAGGAGGGTTCCCGCAATTTATGAATCGTGTTATAGCGAAACCGTGTTATAAGATGCCGTGTTGTAGGAGGGCTACCTGTATTTTAATTCAGGTCCTAATCCCAACACACTCGGTGAACCTAGTTCCTACCACCTAGTTCCCCCTGAATTTTGTTTTAACGAGTTCATTAATTTCTCTCATTAACACAGACTAATAAGTCCACAATCCAGTTTCCCAATCCCAATAAACCTAGCAGATTCTTTTTTCTCCCGATTCCTATTTCGAAGGTGACTGTTCTCGTCGGCGCGCTACGAGGGCTCGTCGCTCATTAATTTCCTGTTCGCGCAAAGAACAGTGAACGGGGTCAACCGCACAATGCGCAACACCTTGCTCGCCTCGGCATAATGCGAAGGGGTGGATTAGAAAATGCAATCTTTCCTAATGGATCAGAACGAGGGGGGAAAAATACCAGGGGGGTAGGGAGTGAAGAGACAGTCGAGAGGAGTGAGAGAGAGAGAGAGGGGGGGAGGGGGCGAACGAGAGCCAGAGGAAAAGGGGGGTATAATGAATGCAGGATCATAGCGGTGGTAACGTGACGATACAAAGGAGGCTTAGAAAGCCCGATGGAACAAAAGCGCGCGGTGATTGATCAGGCCTCTAGATGCAGCCTGTTGATACTACTACCGTTCGAGAGCCGATCCATAGAATTCTACGGCTAAACGAGAACGAACGGCGGAGGGACGATAAAAGAGCCCCGAAAAAAGGATAAGAGAACCCCCGGGGGGATGATAGGAAGAACAGCCCGAACAAAGTGACACGTACGGATGCTACGGACAGAGGCGATGGAACGCGGAATCAGGTGTTTTCCGGCGCAATAAACGCATTACCCACCGTCAAATTAAAAATGTATCTTATTTCTCGACTTGGTACAGTGAACTCTCGTTTCATGTCAACGAAACGGGTCTCGCCAGCGTCGTGTATCGTCCAGAAGACATACCCGTGTCATGTTTACACTTCTCGGGGTCCGAGGTCTCTCGAGCTTCGGGGTATACTCCGCGGTAGTGGGGATAATTCCGCGACGTTCATCGTCCAAGCCTTTGCGACATATACGGAGAAAACACTGTATCGTTGTAGACATAGATTTTTCTACCTTCTAGCTCTATCGCATCTACTTTCATTTCTTTCTCCTGTTCTGTTCAATAGAAAGTTCTGAAAATATTCAACAATGTCATACCTAATGGCAGACATAATTGTGAATTTTTCCAGAATTTTCGCTCGCAAATTGAACATTGAAACGAATCCAAAAGCTCAAGTCCAGTCTCTCGATCTTTGTGCCCCCTCACGGAGCATACCCAGCGGCAGTGGGGATAACTCCGCGACGTTTATCATCCTGGCCTTGGCGACATATATAAAGAAATCACTGTATTTATAAATCATTTTATTGTGGCTTTACTTCGTAAAGTTATATTTTATACATTATTTTATACGCTTCTTCATTTCATGACTTCCGGTTCAATATCGGGTACAGTTTCACGTACAGTTTAGAATATTCATGCGATGTGTAGGATGTGCATCTGGAACTTCTTTCGCACTGTATGGCTGTAGAAATAGAAACCAAGAGTGTACTGTTAACCCTTTGCACTCGAAGCTATTTTAACGAAACATTTCTTCTGACCTAGAATATTTCCCTTGTGTATATTTTTTTTTTCATGTTACACGTACGAAAATGGTGCAATTCACTCGTACAATATTGGAACGTTTAGTAATTTATTAAATACAAAAAATGTTAATAATGTGAAAAATATTTTTAGTAATGATACAGCAATTTTTAGAGACGCCTTCGAGTGCTAAGGGTTAAATCCAATGATCGATCCACGTCTGAATTTGTCCATTATCTTACGTAAAAATTGCCTGACACTCTACCTAATCCATTTGCATCATAAGCGATAACTACGCTCAATTTTCCTGGTGACTATTACCGGAGCCGTATGCATACGCTCAACTTTGTTGGTCACTATAATTATCCGTTAGCTAAAAACTAGAAATGGAGGGTGTTGTTGGAGATGAAACTAGTAATTCTGGTTTTTTTCTTACAATGCTGAAATATGAAGTTCTTTTACTTGTAGTCATTTTTGTACGTACTTATACTAAAACAAAAAAGGTTTGGTGATAAAGGCCTTCTTTTCATATTTCCTTATGATGCAAATCGGTTAATTGTCGATGACCACAAAAATGTCGAAACGACTCTGTACCAAATTGTCTTGAGGGACAACTATTTGGCAGAGCAAAATTTGCAAAAATCCAAGTCGGAAGTTCAAACTAAAAGCGAGAAAAAAAGAAGAAAAGCCGCATTATTAGCTTGAACTAGCCTTTGTGCGGGCGCAATCGTCCGTTTAGCATTCCAGAAGGCCGAGGAAGGAGACGAACGAGAGTCGCATCCGCACGGCAGTGTGTAGCGATCCGGTTGCTCTGTCACGCGAGAAATTTACATGACAGTCGAGCATTCCGCGTCAAGCCGATCGCGAAGCTCCAGCGTGCCACGGGTAAAAGGAAGACGCGCACACACCGTCAATTGGCCCGTTCGCTGTTCGAGCGACGAGTTTATCTGGCCGCGAAAGCGAGACGCTCCGACATCGCATGAGACGAGACCCGATCGGTAGCAACGCCGATAAGGGCTAATAAACAGTCGGTCGCGTCGATCTCGAATACGTTGTATCTATTTCGCTGAAAAATCGCCGGGGCATCGGGGCCTTGTACCGTCATCGACTGGACGGGCGGCAAAAAGAATGAATCGATCGGATCGACCAAAAAAGAATCGACAACGACCAGAGAAAGAGAGAGAGAGAGAGATAGTTGCCTTGAACCGGGGGATTGAAAATCGAAGCGAGGACGATTCCTATAGTTCTTGGACATATAATATTATTAGGAATGTTAGGAGTAGAATAATATTATTAGGTGCACAAATTAATTTGTGGCCCCCACGATTAGTCAATTGTAATTTTGTTTTATATTTGAACTCTTTACTGGGTTCGTCAGGCACATGTAACGATGTATAGAATGTGTGGGTAATGATGGGGATTGTTTTTAACACTAAACCTACGACGGTCAAAATGACCGGCCTTCTATTTGACAGTTATTGAATTTATAAAAACGTTTTGAATAAATTTAAATGAAAGTGTAAATAAATTTAATCTTCTCCTTTCTATAAGACGTTTCACTTTCATATGTTTTGTGTTTGGTGGGTATAGTGTTAAGGCTTTTTGATTGTTTATAGACGAACAACGAAATGATGACAGGGATCACGGAATTAATTTGCTCACCTAATCAATGAAGTCGTTATTTCTGAATGATTGTATTGGAGTAGCTTGGTTGGCTGTAAGGAGTCATTGCAGATAGTAGACTGAGGATTTGATGCGTTTATGACAAAAAGTAGGTGCAATTCGACACAGTGGACAAATTAAAGAAGTTTGAGAACATCAATGTATGTATTAGGCTCAGCTTATTGAAATTATAAAGAGAATGATGTAGCTTCTATTCGGGGTCAGTACTTTCTAATCAATGTAAACAATTTTTATTTTATATACGGACTCACAGTCCAAACTAATTAAATTACTTCCTGGACCCACTGCACCCCTGATTAACACTTTGACTGTCAAACTAGAAACCTCAAGAATTCCATAAAATCAAAGGAAGTTATTTAATGAAAATAACAAATGAAAAAAATTAAATGTATGATATTGAGTAGTCCTCCAACTTTCTTGAATTTTAAAGATCCTAATCGGTACAACCTGGACAAATAATTCCGTCACCCACATATGGGTGACGTGGCAGTCAACGTGTACAAATACTATGAATTTTCTTGTTTACTATTAAATCCTGCAAGCTCGTCTTCTCAGACGATTCAGGTTCCTGATGAGCCATAAAAATTCAGGGTGGGATGCATATGTAGGTCAATTTTACGGGGAAAGTTTGAGCACGGGGTTGTTTCGCTAATTACTCAGGTCGATAGAGAGATAGAGAGAGAAAGAGAGAGAGAGAGAGAGAGAGAGAGAGAGAGAGAGAGAGAGAGAGAGAGAGAGAGAGAGAAAGTAAGGAGGAATTAATTCGAGCATCGTAGGGAGCAACATTCCGGTTAACAATTATTCGAGCACACCGAGAGGCGGACTGGTAAATTAACAAGACCTATCAGTGCCTCCCCCCTCCCCACAGACACTCCACCTTGCAAGGATCTTACTGCGAATCATCGTGCCAAACGACCTCGGTAACGACGAAGCTTCCGTCGCTTGTTTGTACGCTTACTTTACTCCCGTTTCCCTCTCCCTCTCTCTCTCTCTCTCTCTTTTCATCAGCATCTCACTGCTCCTCCGTCGTCTCCTCGGCAAATTCGCTCTTTCTCGCTTCCCCCCTCTCTCTCCCCCGGCCCCTGATCCACAGCTCGGCTCGTCTCGTTCTCTCGCCCGCCTCGAATCTTCCGCCATTGTTTAAATACAATTTTGTCGTTTACTAATTAATGCGCTGGCACATCAAAGAAGATGTTTATTGGTTCATGTGATACTAAAGAGACGGTAACGAAGAGGTAACTCGCTAAGGGAGCGGTTGAAGGAGTGACGAGGGGGGTTGCGCGGCTGCTTGCGGGAACGAGGGGCGGTCTACGCCCATGAAAATATCTATATAGAAGCGGCAAGTGGTGTTCCTTCTCCCACCGCCGCCCCTCTTGTTCGCAGCGCTCCTTCTTCCTCTCTCTATCCGCCCTCTGTGCACCTCCAACCCCCGTATCATCCCCCCCTGTTCACCTCGTCCTCTGCCTCATCCTACGAGCCACCCACCCACCCCCCCCCTTCCCAGCCTCCTCTGTCCTTTTATCCCCGACAAACGACGCCAGCCACCCACAGACTCATCAGCTAACTCTGTTTCAGAGTTACAGGACTTCTCCTCCTCCTTTCCTCTCTTTCTCTCTTCGTATTCCCGCCCTGTGTCTCGCGCTTTACCGTCTGCTCCGCTCTGCTCCGCTTCCGCTTCTGCTTCTGCCACGATACGCCAAGCGGTGCGGAGCGGATCCTGCCCGTACCTACGCCGAATCAGCCGTAGTTACCTACGTAGTTCTCCGCCGACGTCAAACGGAAAGCAATGGAGGCACAAACATCGTCGCCCGGCAGAGAGACCTCGCCGAAACGGCCACCGACGTTTGCGGGGGTGGCAACCACCCCAACGACGACGGAAACTTGTTCGAGCGCGTGATTCGGACGTTCCCTCTTGTAACGGACCACTCGATAATTCGTCTGTTCGGGGATCGAACTTTTGTCGAACTACCGGCAACTCTTATTCCATCGTTTGGGCTGTGAAATTGTTGGATGCAGCTTGTATACACTTTGTGCTGAGGGGTGTTCGCAAGCAACCTCCAGATGAGCGATGTTTGTGCAAAATAAGAAATGTCTAAGTTAATTGTAAGAAGTTAAACGAGAAATTTTTCTAACGACTTTCCTATTTTATATTTGTCTTATTGTTCCGGGTCGTGAACGCATAAAATCCGCAGTCTAGGCAGAGATCGTATCGAAAGAATCTGCAACACAAGGACGATTCTCTTACAAGGACGAAAAGCTGAGGCACGCGAAACCATTTTTCGCCTATTTTTGTCGGTAACGTGGTCACTCTACCTTATCGCGAATCTACGGAGTCTTGGCTCTTACGAGTAACTCGTCAAAGAAATGAAATTTTTGTTAACCGACGTGTTACATTTGCGAGTCCGTAGAAAGCACAAAATGGCCGACGAATGGGCTGATAAACACAGCCAGCAAGTAAATTAAAAGGAAAAATAGTTTCTAAAATGCACCAAAAAATAATGTAACTGTTGCGGATAGAATTAAGATCGTGCAGTGTCCGTCACGCAGATATAGTGGTAATTAGATATCAACGAATTCCGACAATATTTCATTGTATGAAAATACACGTGTATTGTAAAGGATATGGAGGGAGGAAGGAGCAGACCGGTATTAGCTGAAAATTGTACATTGTGGAAAACTATCGAACGATGGTCACCCGAATCTCGTGGGCGCGTTGTGACAAAGCGATTGCGTTCTGTTGCATATCAAGCCAGTGCGTGTAAAGGTAGACGCGACGCGTCTACCTTAGGCCGCAATAAACCTCAAAAATAGGGGAGACGTCCCCACGGAATGAAGGTTTACCAGCGTGCACGGAGAGACCGAAAGGTTAATCCGGGGCCGCCAGGCTAAGGAAAGGTCGCGAGATTCGGGAAGTGCCAACATAATGAGCGTGATATTGTTAAATTGATTGTCTGGTGTACGTTCTTGTGTTCACAATGGGCGGTCGAGGACAACCGCGGTTTTTTGGTACCTGGGACAAAGCACCATGAAATTTCAATAGGGAATCATAAACAAATGGCTCCATCCCCTCCCATAGCCCTCAGAAAATCAACTGCCGGTCGGAGAGAGTTCAGTTGCCATCGAGACGCAGGAGAGTCAAGCGACAGTAACAATGTCCTGAAACTTTTCCAACGACTTTCCTATTTTATATTTGACATAAACCAGTTTGACTTGTACCAGTACAAGAATTTGAGTATCAACGGTATTCAAATTTTGATCGCGTCAGTGTCTTTTTGAGCGTACCCGTTGGGAAGCCGAAGTCGGATGAAAAGCAGCCGGAGTGTACGGGAAATGACGCGTCCACGTTACAGGGCACCGTGCGAGTGTGATTTCCTAGGAGGCAGAGATCGTATCGAAAGAATTTCCAATTAGGGGAATAAGAAACTCACGTGAAGGGGAGCAGGCGAACGAACGGGACTGACGAGACTCTGACCAGTGTCAGTTCTAATTGGACGGTATCGTTTATCCGAGAGAGAGAAATATTCCCGGTGACTTCACGGGTTCTGGCTAGGCTCCTGTGTAACATTGCCGATTAATACCTGCGGATACGCGTAGCCGAGCGTAGTCGAACGCGCGTTTGATTGATTTAAATAGCCGCCCCTCCCCCCCTCCGCCCTTCTCTCCCCTCCCTTATCCCCTGACAGATATAAATGAATCGGATGCGTCCGTTACTAAGCGCCATACAGATGTAATCCTTTAAAGGGATATTCGGCCTGTGTTTCGCTTCGGTTAAGCTGTACAAATAGACGTGGGATGCTCGCAATCAGTGTTGGCCTCGGCGAGGGCGCAAGCTTTCTCTCTGTCTCTCTCTCTTTCTCTCTCGCTCTCTCTCTCTCTCGGCTATTTATAAATGAATCGTCGCACGGGACACACCCCTCGGCGAATCAGCGTCCTTCCGTTATTATTCGAGCATTCAAGGACCCGCGATTATGTCCTTTTGCCCGCGGAAACTTTGTCCCGCCGAACGGGCAGGCGTTTCATTAAAAGACGCTGCCGCGAGATCTTAAAATTTCGAGAGCCGATGGGACGTCCTTTGTGCGAAATAGATTGCCGGATACGGGACACCATTTGCGAGGATTATCGAGGACTAATCCTGGGACGTTCGGGAACGCCGATGGGATGTCCACCTTGCGGTACAGTTGAACGTGGAGGATTCTGAGTAGCCTCCGGGGGGTTTTAGCTACCGCTGATTGTCGGTTGAAGTGTTGTTGAACAAAATATATTTGTAGAACTGTATGTAACTTGACGGAGTAGGCGAAGAGTTGCTTATAGCAATAGTCGTCTACCTGTACCACACGCCTGTGCGCAGTAGCGTATTGATAGCATGCTGCTGAATCGGAGCTTCACGCTTGGCAGAACTGAACAAGACTGTCAGAGTATTGTAGCAATTCATTTACGGCATAATCACTTGAAAGCGGATCTTGATGCGAAGTTTTCTACCTGAAGTGCAACAAACTGGTGTGAAATAGAAATTTATTTTCTTTTTTGATATGTTCAGTAGGTTGGAAATAATATAACAGTATTTTTAAATTCTTCTAATGTGTTTACTGTTTTAAATTATACCTACTCGTTTTTGTCATAAATACAGAAAATTCGCTCTCGAATAATCACGTTTCTCCGAACACGTCTCACTTACTTCCTCTTCCGGCTCTCATTTGTTGCGGTAACGGAGATCGAGATTCGAGAATATTGAGAACAAAAATTCACAATAGTTGGGCAATCGATGCAAAAATTATAACAAAAATTACTTCACTAATTCTATCGATTTTCCCACTTTTGTGAATTTTTTGTACTCTAGGTCACGCGAAGGTCATAGTCTTCAGCTCAGCTGTCGCATCGTGATGAAGGAAGTATGTAGTCCTACTTAAAAAAACTTCGACGACCTTGATACGACCTTGACAGAAACAACTTTGAGAACATATTTTTGTAGCAGAATATTTGCATCCTTGAACCAAACACTTTTGCCCTGTGATATTCTCTTCGGACAACACAAATTTTTATATTCAGCATTGAATAAAACTGACTATTCGAATGGACCTAGCCACAACTGCCAAAAAATTATTAAAAATTAACAAACTTGTAGGACACCCACTATAAAACAATATACTAGACACGTCCTTTCAACGTGACGAGTTACCAGACATAAACAAAACATGCACGTGGGAAAAGTAGCAGTTGTTTATTGTCGCAAGTTGCCAATCGCTAGTCAATTATTAATAACAAGGCTTAATAAAACGCGTCACGACGCCCAATATTGTAACCTGCATTGTTCTGTTCATTTCTTGGTCTCTTTTTTCTATATTTATAGCTTCGTGACCCTTCAAGTGGTATACCCCGCGGTAGTGGGGATAATTCCGCGACGATTATCATCCAGACCTTGGCGACATACATAGAGAAATCACTGTATTTGTCGAATCGTTCTTCTCTAATATTTTCTTCTTCTTTTTCTTTTCTTTCTTTCCTTGTTCCCTTCTTTCCTACAACATAGTAATAAACATTATTGTGTGCGTTGAAACATCCTGCGGCGATTATAACAAATCCGAGAATTTAACACAGAAAACAATATCTAAATTACGTTCCTGTCCCATCAGAACGCCGTCACATGCGACAGTTTACGTCTGGTGACTCGTTTCGAACGGAGTATACGTGCCTAAGCAATTTTTCCAAAATGTGTCGAATAAAACACGATCCCAGCAGCCCCCCGCCCCGAAACCAAACCAAACCGATATCAAACTTCCGAGAGCCCGATTCTTGGGCCCCACCGATGTGTTAATTAGGCACGGTACGGCGCGTTTGCTCGTCGTAACGAAACTTTGCCAGTTAATTCTTCGCGATGCCGACGGTAGAGTAGACCGACAAGTGTAGAGAAGTCTCTTAGCCCCGTGGGCGTCCTTATACGGGCGCGGCATCGGCTCCGCGGGCTGAACGTAGCCGCTCTTCCACGGCTATCGAGTATTTCGTCGAAGCCTTGGTTCCCGATATGTATACACGCAGATTGCAGAAACTCGGAGAAACTTATGCGGGAGAGTGAGAGAGAGTGAGAGAGAGAGAGGGGGAGAGAGGGGGAGAGAGAGAGGAGCGCGATCGTTACCCCAGGAGGCACAGGGAACGGGAACGGGAACGGAAGCGGTAATCCCGGGCGCCAGGGCGCGCGGCTGTTTGTTCTATACGTAAGATCTGCGCCGTGCTGTGTATCTTGGCCCGCCGATATCTCCTCAGTCAGTCAGGAATATTTAGTCAGATGAGGAGACTCGAACAAACGCCTCTAAGGCTTTCTATTAAGACGACTCTTTGATGTGAGCTACCGTAGAGAGCGCTTTGGTCCCTCATTCTCCCTCCGCGCAACCCTCTTTCTCCACCCCCAATGGCCTCTCTCTGTCGCTCTCTGTCTCTGACTCCCTTTCCGCCTTTCTCTATGCGCCTCCAGCTCCTCTCTCTCTCTCTCTGTCTTTCTATTTCTCTTCCTCACCATCTCCACCCCTCCCCTCTCTCTCCGCAGGCACTCCGAATCCCTCCTGTTTCCCGGCCGTCCTCTTTTCCACCGCCCGAAACCCCCACCAGCAATCCACGCGGAACCGAGACATATACCCACCTACGGACGAAGGGGTTCCCCCTCCCCTGGTCCAAGCTAGATCTCCGTATCGTTCCGCGTTGCGCCGCATCCGATCCCAAACTACCACCCCGTCCGACCGTTATTTGTTTCCACTAATTCTGAAATTCGCGACCCACCCCACCGTCGAGAGCAACCCTCGATGCTCGTCCCTAGTCTCGGACGCCTTTGCTTGCGCCGACGTCGACGATGCTTTGACCCAGGCCGGTGTACGTGTACCTTGGCGGATTGCTGGTGCCTCCCTTTCTAACCGCCATATTGTTTTTCACGTTCACGGGCACGCTCTTTGTCTAGCTTTAATATGATAAGGCTTCAGAATGCTTCTTTATTCTCGTTACTTTCTTTATTTTTCGTTATTTCAGCCTATCCCAAACGAAGTAGGTACAGTGCGCGTCGCGCAAGAAGTTCCGTGAAAGGAATGCGGGGCCGATTGGTCAGAATGGAAGGAGCACAGCTGCTCTATTGGCTACAGCGGTGACACATACTATACAGCGCGTGACGTCAAAGCCTAAGCGTTCGACTACCGGAGCGTCAACGGAGGGGATAGGCGGAGCGAGAGCCCTCTTTGACCTTGAGCCGTCTCGCGAGACTTCTTGCGAGAGAACAGTACCTCGATGGCTCCTATCCGTCTTCTTTTCTTTTAAACTTCCCCCGAAACGCAGGATTCTCCAATATTCCTTTACAACTGCGAACTACACCTCTCGGCGACCCGCAACGCTGTAAATCATTTCAATCATTTCACGAAATTAGAATTACCTCCGCAGCACAGAAGAGGAAACGATCTTCTCCTCGACCTCTGCGTGTCTCAAGCACGTAAACGCCACAAAGAACGGGCTGCAAAAATCCCAACGAACCACTCGCCGCGAAATAAAAACGAAATTACAGCGAGCCTCGTCAACTATAATCTGCCATTATAAAAACTCCGCGGAACACTAATCCCAACCCCTAAGTACCGGGCGGAAGTGTAATAGGCAATCAGGTTCGATCGGCATGCTACTTACGCGTCGCGAACACGCAACATGTTTCGCGCGGAATTCCTCTAGTGCGAAGTATCACGATGTACCAGGTGTACAGGTGTGCTTGGCTAGTCTAGGGGTTGAGTGGAGAGACTTGGTACACTCCTGGGCAAAGTGATAGGCTGTGGATATGCTGCGAGAAACGGAAGCCTATTAGAGAAATGGGGGAATATTTTATTGTGATATAGTCGAGTAAACAAATTTGATAAAATTGATTTTAGAGTGCAGAAGGGTTAAGGTGGGGTCAACTATGATTTCAAATTGACCCGTTTCGGTCGAATTAGATTATTTTGATATTTTTGATATTTGGCGCTTAAGATTCAAGATTCCGTCGATTCGCGATAAGGTAGAGTGACCAAGTTACCGACAAAAATAGGCGAGAAATGGTTTTCGGTGTCTCAACTTTTCGTCCTAGTATTGGAAATTCTTTGGATACGATCTCTGCCTCCTAGGAGGCATAGTTCCCTACGCTCAAATTCTCGTACTGGTGTCGAGCAGAGACATCACTAGACTGCGAACTTTATGCGTTCACGACGCGGAACAATAAGACAAATAGAAAATAGGAAAGTCGTTAGAAAAATTTCTCATTTAAGAGCCAAGACTCCGTAGATTCGCGATAAGGTAGAGTGACCAAGTTACCGACAAAAATAGGCGAAAAATGGTTTTAGGTGCCTCAACTTTTCGTCCTTATATCAGAATATTTTTCGTTGGGAAAGGGCTCGTTCGAAAGAGGAAGGTTCAATCTAGCGCGCGCTGGTCATGAGCTGACAAGATTATGCGGATATTTAGTACTATAAGCGTTAGAAGTAGGCCAAAAATTGACGATGTGCTTGCCGTGGAGTCCAAGCATTTTTATACTATTGGATGAGTTTTCTGGATGAAATCGAGAGTAGCGCGCGCTAGAAAATATCTCCAGCTACAAATTGAGCTATATTTTATTATTTTAAACTGTGACAAGTGTAGTCACAGACTTAGGACCCGCCGGATCGAGACCAAGACGGATCTTAAATCTTACAGTATTTATCGACCTGCTGACTCTGCAAAAGTCACGTGAATACCCTTGGCCCTGAAGATGTTAGAGGAGCGAGCAAACGAGAAATTAGAGATAGCGCACACACGCGCGTTTTGTCCAGGAGTGTACCAGGTGCGCGGATGTACTCTAGGGGTTGAGCGTATGGAGTCCCGGTACTTGCAAAAGGTAGAGTCGCGTCTTGTATCCTCGGCCAGGACAGAGATCAGCTCGCGAGCATCAATGTTAACTGCGTTCGGTAGATGGAAAACCTTTGGTATGCCTGGCAGGCCACAAAAGCCATTTCAGCAACCACAATGCTCCGGCGGAAATGCGCGCTGCCTCTTCGAGTACGCTCGCGCGTATTCCGCGTCTCGTTTAGATAGGCTCGGCAATATGCTTTCGCGGCCGCAGTCCCGCGGGAAAAAAATCGCGGGAGTAACCGCACTTATTAAGACGTCGTTGGCTGGTCGGAATTTAAAGTGGTCGAGCACGAGCTACGACGGCCATGGCGCACCGTAAGACGCAACGGCCCCACGCTTAGCTGGCCACGAAAGGGGTGAAACACGACGGGACCGGGCCGATAAACCTAAGAAATTAATGTTCTCGTTATAATCACGACCGTCGGCTGATTTCAAATATGCCGTCATGCTGACGAGAACGACGACACCGAGCCGCAAGCATGTACAGTACGTACGTCCGCGAACGGAGAAACAGCGGAAGAGCCGCGGACAAATTATACCTATGAATTACCAAAGGAAGAACCCTCGGGAATTTTAAATTGCTGCCTGTCAACGATACACGCTCACCGCCGGATAATTAATAATTACTTGCGGCAAGGATGCGTCGCGACTCGTTACTTTGTTGGGCTTTTATCTTGTTCTTTCGAGTAATCTGAGTATCGTCGGGATAACTGACTTCGTGGAATTAATCGTGGCAATATGGTTAACAGCTGATGAACTTGGAGCTCCTCCATGGAAATGATGTCTCTGTTTCAAGCTTTTCTTTATCTTGATCGGAAATGTAGGGTAGCCGGGAGTCTGTGCGATAATGTTTGAACAAATAGTTTGTTGCAAATGAGACATTCAGTGATTAATACCTTCCGTTATGGCCGGTGCGTCCGCTCGATGCATTGTTGCGAATACGATACTCTTATCTGCGACATAAAATATTTACTGCTCTTAAGACTCAACATAGTTGATGGAGTCTTCTCGATCTTGTTTTGTTCTACCTTGTTAAACACTTGAAGAACACTATCTGAAGGAATGTTAATCGCATCTTTTTTATTTCTCGCGGAAAAATTTGTTCTTGATTGATCGTGTACTATCAACCCCGTAACTGGGGCACTAGGGTCTCTCGTGACCCCAACAAAATTTCTGCACGATAACTTCCGCTACTGTATATTACGATCATAGCAAACATCAAGTTTCTGTGACTTTTTGGAATATTTCAATTACTTGGTTCGAAATTGTATGCTTCGAGGTACCTGAGAAAATTTGAAGAAAACTTTAGAAAGGTCCTAGTATCACATTAAGTTTACGAAGCACTAAAAATGACTATTTTAAATTACCTTATACAAAATGACGAGAATTTGTCTGTCCAAATTTTTCGCCATCTTTTAGTAGTATATACCCCACGAAATAAATTTATAAAAATAATAGAACACGCTATTTTGACGGCTCCACCGAACCTAGTGTTAACCCCTTGCGCTACTCTTTATTTTGTGATTATAATGATTAGAAATTCTTTATCGTTCAGAATTAAAAAAGAAAGAAGATAGAATATATTTATTGTAAACTATACAACAAAATAGAATTTTAGTTCGGTTTAAAGGGAATTAATAACATACATATTTATTAGAATCTGATCAGAATCTTCATCACGAGTCTGAAACGATATTGTAGGACAAGGGGTTGAGGGTTGATTCTCTTAAAAAAATATAGTGATTGGAGCATAGTAAAGCTGGCAGACACGAACCAGAAAGTCAGGTAGATCTAGGCGCACGCAAGATAGCCGAGTCAGAAATTTGTGGATACGTTGCAGAAATCGATTGTCGGCGCGGCACGGCGCGTAAATGGAACGCCGCGGATCGGGTTTCGTCAACTAGATTAACTTCAGCCGCGAACGGGCTATCCGGTTATAATGGCGAGTGATATCGCCCGGTTAAATCGAACGCGCGTCGCGAATCATGGCTATCACGTTTTTTCTCGCTGTCGGATCCCGTTCGAGATTGCCACGCGTGTCCCAGGGAGGTGGAACGAAACGTTTTAATGATTCCTCCTCCTTCAAACTTACCGTCTTCGTCTCCCTCGCATCCTCATCTCCTTCAGCGCGAACCTTCCACGGAAGAAACAAACGCGTTGCAAAATTTCTTCAAACTGGCTCACAATTTTAGGCTTCTGAATTTTCTGACATTGATAAATAGATTTTCATTTCACTCAATTGTTATACACACAATCTTTACGTCAACGTCGTTTCTAAACTATAAACTTAACACTAAATATAGAATGTCTACAGTTGTATTTTCGTACTCTCAAGTTGTGCTATATCACTAAATTTTTCAGGCAGAAAAGATAATTGAGAGAAAAAAATAAACGGAGATCAAATTTCGCAGATTAACCGAGCATTTTAAGACTTTAACATTTGGAGAACAAATAGGTACACACTGAATATAAATTTTGATTTCCTTCAAAAAAGAAATCATTACATAGATTTGCTCAAGATAAATGACCGAATTATGAACAAAATGTTTGCCAAGGAATTGATTAAGGAACCTGCAATTTTTTATCTTTCTTGTCAAGGGACTGTTACAAGGATTGTATTACAATGGTAATTATTAATTCTAACAAAAATGTACTGGTCAAATACAAAATTATAAAGACGTTAGAAGAATTAAATAAACTTGTCATGTTATTTTCAAAATTGTTAAAGGAGTGAAAAGTGTACTCCAAAATTAAAATTCCACCGAAAGGTGAAATCAACGTCGTTTCTAGACTATAAAGTTCACACGAAATAAATTAAGTCTATCTATAATATTAGTTGTACTTTCGTACTCTCAAGTTGTGCAATTGAATATCACCAACTTTTTGTGACAGAAAATATGATTGGAAAGGAAGATGTGCCAAGTGCAGAGTCTAATAAAATTCCAAAAAATTGAACGGAGATCAAATTTGGCAAATTAACCGAGCATTTTAAGACTAACACTTGGAGAACAAATAGGTACACGCTGAATATAAATTTTTATTTCCTTCAAAAAACAGATAAACAGATAGACGTCAAAGAAATCATTACATAGATTCGCTCAAGATAAATGGCTGAATTGTAAACAAAATTGTTGCTAAGGAATTGACTAAGAAACCTGCAATTTTTTCTCTTTCTTGTCAAGGGACTACTACAAGAATTGTATTACAGAGACTGTCACTATGATTTTATGGAATTGTAACAAAAATGGACTGGTCAAATACAAAACGTATAAAGTCATTAAAAGACTTAAACGAAGTTGTCATATTGTTTTCATAATTGTTAAAAGAGCGAAAGGTGTACTCCAAAATGAAAACTTCATTAAAAGGATGGATTGAACGCTGGACGCAACAAGGTCAGCCAAATCGCTACTTCAGCGAGCGCTCCCCTCGGGGTCTGAAGAAACAGCAACATTTCCCGTGCGCATGTGTGCTCGTCTACATCATGATCTCGTGTCCGTCTGCCACCGTTGCCCCCAAAGTCGAGGATCTCGCGCGAAGATTACAACCGCTGTCTCGTGCCGACAGTTAGCCACGCGCTGGCATTCTTCCCGATCCGGCGCTCGTCACGAGCCTCCTCTCGGTGTCAGATGGTCGTGTAGACACCGCAGCACCAGGATGCACGCCGCGCCGCCGCTGCATTGCGTAATGCACCGGGATCCACGTGGCTCGGGAGATCACAGCGTTTGATGAATCCCCTTCGTGGAAACGCGCCGCACGGTTTGTCGAATGGACCCATGTGCCTACGCGCGATCCTGGCCCGAGATAGCGTGGATCGACTGCGCCGATGGCAGGTGTTTACTTCGATGGATGCTGTCTGAACCATGAAAACCAGACAGCACTGCCTTCGCATGAAAAGACACTCCGCCGTTTAGCGTGCAGGTTAATTGCTGATTGCCAGACGTATCCATCATATCGGCGTCTTCGCGGCGAAGCTAAACGCAGCCTAAACCGTTGTACGCAACAATTAGGAATAAAGTGATTTCTCTGTATATGTCGCCGAGGCCTGGATGATAAACGTCGCGGAATTATCCCCACTACCGCGCGGAGTGTACCCCGCGAGGAGCCAAGAAGCTCGAGAGTCGCGTGGATTATAGAATAGTATCTCCTTGCCGATATATGTTCGCAGCTAGACCCGTGTTTTAGACATATATCGAGTAAACACTGTACTTCTCAGGCCCGGCCTCCAAGGACTGTAAACATAATATACGGTTCGAGTGTGTCTCCTGGACGATACATGACGCTGACAAGACCCGTGTTGTTGACATATATCGAGAATTTACTGTACCAGCGGAGAACACGATTTTAATCAGGGAAACGAAGACACTTCGAATTAGTTCTTCTAATTAGTAGTAATTAGACACTTCTGACTGTCCCGATCGGTGACAACTGAAAAAGCACATGCAATTTTTGGTGGAATTATAGAAGTTTCGCTAACTCCGGTCGCAGGAATAATTCTCCCGGTTGTGTTCTAGCTGGCTAGCAGCCAGTTTCAATTTGTACCGCGATTGACTCGATGACTGATTCGGAAGAGTCATTCAGTAGAACAGGGGTTTCATGAGAAAGTATGCGACGAGTAAAAGTCCAGTTATACGAGCATCGTCTCCTATTATACGAACGAATAGACACCAATAGACGGGAGAATTAGTGGACTCTAATTATTCGGCCTATCCCGTCGTTCGAACCGTCATGCTCTCCGACAGGCTGGGATAATTGGAATTTAATCATAATGATCTGATACTGCACATTGAGGATTTGATGAATTTAACGGTTATAATTACTATTTATTGTCTCCTCAAGTAAAGTGTACAGCTATGCAAAGTGTCTAAAGTTGATGAAGAATAAATGATCTCCCTATGAAATAAATGACAAAGGACACTTGTATGGACTACTAATAATGTTTTTAATGGAATCGGGTCTATTATCTAGTAGGACAGACATTTTTAACAGTGAAATCACACTGACTCTTTGATCAATTTGAGGAACCCTACACTATACAAGTCATGCCTAGTTAACTGTCCGGAAGAAATATTTTTCACAATTTGGTAGCAAGCAGTTACGACAAATTACAAAATATTTTAAACAAGGTTCTCAAAAACAGGCCATTCGGTTTTCTCAGACTGTTAACTAGGACGTGACCCCACAAAATATTAGGACCTTGAATAAGTTCTCGCTGTTTCTTCAAAAATGGCAGTAGCAGTACCCGGTTCGTGGAATTTCGAATGGTAACACACATGCAAGGCAGTAGTGTATCTAACCTTAAATTTCAGTGTATGGTAGTTCACTTTAGTGTAAACAAAGTAATTTTTTCTTAGTTCTGAAAATGTCTACTTTTGTGCCAAATAAAGTGTATTTGCGGGGAATTTTATTGCACTACTTTATTCAAAAGAAATCTGCAGCTGAAGCACATAGAATTCTTGTTGAGACTTATGGGGACAATGCTTTGTCGGATACGACATGCAGAGACTGGTTTCGACGCTTCAAAAATAATGATTTTGAACTTGAGGATAAAGAACGTTCTGGCGCACCGAAAAAATTTGAAGACGAAAAGTTGGAGGAATTACTCGATCAAGACCGATGTCAGACGCTAGCAGAACTTGGAAAAACATTACAAGTAGATGAGTCAACTGTTTCATAACGTTTAAAAGTTTTAGGAATGATCCAGAAGCAAGGACATTGGGTAAAAGCTTTTATTTTGTAAAAGAAACAGCGAGAACTTATTCAAGGTCCTAATACATATATGTCTCTGACATCTATAAAAGAGATTGTTCCGTGTAGAATTGAAAAAATATCTAATATATTCATTGTTTTGCACGATGGATGTTTCCGAGTAGTGTAAACTCACTCATCGTTGAAATCAACTTTTGATGAAGCTCAGCCCGTCTCTCGAAAGACACAGGCGTAGACCCACGAGCTTGTGAAAAGAACGCTCGAGATTCAGGGTTAGCCGACCAATTGAGAGCCGACAAGACAAGCTCGCGGTTCTTAGAAGATTGAAATTCCTCTCGGCGGACGTAAGTTCAAAGAGGGGGGTCATTTTAGATACGAGAAAGATTCGGAACGGCGAGGTCGTCCGAGGCGAAGCGAGAGTGGTGGATCGCCCGGGGCGCTGCCGGATACTCGAGCGTTGCTCCGACAGTAGGCTAACTACGATAGAAAGTAGGTCCGTTCTCGGCTGTCTTTTGCTCCTAACCGAACACAAACGAGCCGTTCCAGCACACCGTGGCAACGCTAAGCCCCCTGTACACCTTATGCGACGCGTGCACTGGCACACGGGTCTCAAGAAACCATCGTCGTCTTCAACTTGTCGCTACACTACCAATTCTTCTCAATTGATTATAATACGCCAACAGACAAATATGTTCTTCGCAGTCTTGGACTATTTTCCAGCTCCAGCGCCATTATCAATAGTAGAAGCCAAGTTAATCATAAAAATGGTTGTCACGGGTTGGAGGCTGATTTTATAATTTAATAAAATTAATAGAATCTACAGAATTGTATAATTTTGTCAAGGTTAAGAATCATTATGTGTTTAACAGATTAATTAAAATTATTTGATTCGGGTCTTATTTGAATTTATGAAACTGACAAAATTTATAATCGTACATTAAAAATAAATCAAATTACCCGAGGAACAAAACAGCACTGACAAAAATGAATAACTGAAACACAATAATAAAGAACACTGGAAGAACATAAGAGCACAGTTATACATTATTTCCAACGTACTCAAACCACGAAGAGCCAAACTCATTAACCGAACTCAGTTCCCCGCAATCGACGAGAATTTTGATTTCGCTTCACACTAGAACTACCGAGCCCTAAACGTGACTCAGACTTATCCCTTTATAATAACAGCAAGATTGAATTTGCTCAGGTTTCATACGATTTTTATGGTAATATGTACTCCAAAGAAGAGATACATTAAAAAATTTCTCGCGAAAACGTTGTCATAGTTTCAGTAATCGTGAAAGAAGAAATCATCCACCAGTCATTTTGACTGGTTCGGTAGTTCTAGTGTTAAAAACCTACAGTGAATTCTCGATATATGTCAACAACACGGGTCCTGCCAGCGTCATGTATCGGAGACATACCGGAGCCGTGTTTTGTTTCCACTCCTCGGCGTCCGAAGTGGGGATAATTCCGCGACGTTTATCATCCAGGCCTCGGCGACATATATTGTGAGAAATGCACGTGCATTTACAAGCGGCACAGATGGCCCCTCGACTATTTAGCATATTTTTCCGAACAGGCCTTCCCTTTTTTCCGCCGTTTTCTAAATGACTACGGAAAAGGAGGCCATAAAATGTTAAACGAAGGCCCCGAACGGACAGAGTGGGTCCTAATACATGTGCAGGCCATCCGTGCAATTGGCACTACCCTTGGCCTGCGCCAGTCGAGGGGGCCATAAATTAAGAGGCCCATTTTAGGGTACCGTAAACGCGCTGCTCCGGGAGGCATACTTTTTAGAAGTGCACTAAAACGACTTGAGGGAGTGACTTTCTCCTCCACGGATCAAGAAGACCCTCCTCCCCCAAGTCGTCTAACGAATAGGGATGATTTTTCCCCCGTTAGCGGATATCTCCGCCCAGTCAATTTTTGTATAAATAGAGCTGACCCCGCAGCAGAAAATTAGGATTCAAGCATTCGGACTGTAGAAGTATTTTCGGTGTGTCGAGATTTTTAGTGCTCAAGTATACGCGACACGCTGACATCGACGGTTGTAATTTCGGTCCGGATATAATTAATAAAGTCTTGTTTCTTGTCTATTCGGAATCCTCGACTGTTTTGTGAAGTGTCCTTTCTTTACTCTCACCGTTCCTTTAATAAAAACAACATATATCGAGACATCACTGTACTTATGATGTACACTAGACATCACTGGACCGATGAATGGGTCGACGTGTCTTGTCGTGTGCAGGGGGCTTTAGCGGCGCGGCAGCGTCCGCGGCCGAGTTTCGCGCGAGAGAATACCTTTACGAAGAGAGCCCGAAAGGACGTTGCACCCCGAGTGCCGGGGCAGCTCGATTGAAACTCGCGACCGAGAATAGGACGCCTAATGAGGCTTTGCGTAACGCGAAAATGGGCTCGCGTGCCCCCCGTTTACGGTAGCACCGACGCGCGCTTTCTTGCCGCGTTTTCAACTTCACCGATTCGGAAGACGCCGGCTTCCTTTCCCGCCGCGGACTTTCCGCGTAACGAGCGCGGGCGACCGTTTTCGACCGCTCGCACGTCGATCTCGAGCTCGTTACCGTTGACAATGTCCAACCTGCCGGGAACTTGTCCGCAGACAATGCTCGGTATGGGAGATATTTTAACGGGCCGCCTAGCCTCGTCACACCTCGGTAGACCACTCCGAAAATGTTGCAGAACCCTCAGGGATGTTCCAGAGTGGTTACAAGTTGCATACACAACGCTCGTGGAGAGTGGACATACGAAAGGAGGATATTTCTTAATTTTAATAACGAAGAATATTTGTTAAATGCGATTTATAATGCTCCCGCTATTTTATTTGACCCCCTTCTATTAAATTGAAATTGGTGTAAGAAAGGTGCCGCAAAGTTCACTTTGACCTCGAATTTCACGGTCAAAAGGTCAACAATTTGTTTCAATTTGCATCGTATTCTATTCGCCACAAGGACACAAAATTTTTTAAATTATGGTACACTCGTTTCATTGTCAAACTGATTTTATTTATATTATATTTTCATTCCTCGGTCGGATGGATTTTTGTACACAGTGTATTCTCGATATATGTCAACGAAACGGGTCTCGCCAGTAGCCTCTCGTAGTGGGGGTAATTCCGCGACATTTATCGTCGAGGTCTTGGCGACATATATAGAGAAATCACCGTAGCTATTGACGAAGCCGTTGGGAATTATTTTTGTTTGTGATGCAATAATCGGTGATCAGTCGGTACACCTAACAAAGTGAAAACCTCGACGCAAAATTTGTTATTTGACCCGTCTGTGGCAGGTGCAACGTTAACATTCACCGGTTTTGATAAGAGGAGAGGAGGGGCCGTTCGGAAATTTTGCGGCAGGGATTCGCATGATCGCGGAGCCTGGGAAAGTCGGCGGAATCGTCCGATTTCGAACGATAGCGATATATTTTTCTCTCTCGGTGGACGGAAAGAACGCGCGGAGCGGCGTGGCGCAGCCCAGGAAGATTTACACGCGTATTAAATTACACGCGACTTCGTGGCACGCAAAGCGAAGGGAGCCTTTTCTGGGTGGAGCGGCCGCGACGAGGCGTGTTTCGTTGTAAGAGACCCGCGACTCGTTGTCCGAGCATAGAAATCAAGATAGAAAGCTCGTATACCTGGAGACGCCGGAGACAAATGGTTGTGACGTACGGCAAGGATTCTCAACTCTCCCGCGCCGGTCTCCCGCTTAAATCACACCCGGAATATTTACGATACGGCGTATCACGTTTCAATATATCTTATTGTAGTCGCGGCCCGCATCCCTGTAATGAAAACGTGTTTATGTAACAGCACACCGCGGGCCAACGTCATATCCTGAACCCCCCCTCTCCTCCCACGCTCGCCCCTCCCTCCCGTATTCCCCTGAATTTGATTGTCGTTGGTTCAAAATTCGACTTGTTTAACGTGACACTTTTCTTGCCGCGTTTGGAACCTTTTCCGAAGATTTTAAGCCTCGTGTCGATGATTGATGACACAACATTTAATAAATATAATAATAATCCGTATACTTAAAGGTGGGGAATGGATACTTTGTGCATACTGTATTCTGAAGATACAAGGCATAGGATTTTAGAAAAATCAGTGGGTCAAATAAGATTTGTACAGAATTCTGAAGACTGAGGATCTTTATGCGAGATAAAAATTGTCTGACGATTTTCTGCAAAATAAAAATTGCGAGACATTGAAACTAAGCGGAATGTTATTAGCTCGCTTGTTCATTTGACTAGATGAGAAACAGTATACATTTGAAATTTTTAAAATCTTCCTACAATTTCAAATTTTGTCTACTCAATTTTTTTATAAATGCATGAAGTTTCGACTCGCTAAAATTGTAAAGAAAAAAATATGTCTACGTAGCTTCTGTGACTTGCAATAAATACACGCTATTTTTATTTTGCATAAAGCTCCGCAGTCTAGTAATGAGAAAGTTATAGAAAGATATGTAAAAGTGAACTGCTGTAAAAAAAATAGTATAGGACGTTTCGTTTATTTTCCGTTCTTGCAATTTCTGTCAGAAATTATTCAACTCGTGCAGGAGTGAAAAGTCATTGAAACAAGACAGCGGAAAACGTAATGACACAGTGCAAACAAAATCTGTAGGCAGAATACAACACCCATTATCGGATTTCTCCGCTGGTCCGGCGATCGGCATAATTAACGGTATATCAAGCGTTACGGTGAATTTATTAATTGATGCTGTGCCCCGTAATATAACGGATTAGTTATTTCCATCTAATAATATCGAATCCGATATCGCGGCTGAGTGTCTGAATATACGGGGTTAATTTCATTAGCCGTAATTCCTGTTCGCCGGTCCCTCCCCTCCCCCGATCCGCGTAATACTCGCGATATACTATTGGCACACTGTCGAGTATTTGTTATTAAGAACGAGAAAAATCGACCGTTACGAAACCGACCGGCGAGTGGACTCTCGGGAGCCGATGCAGTGTGGTTATAGTTTACTCTGTGGTACAAAGTCGAAACTAATTATATGGATATTTGTTTCAGTCTCTTGCCGACGTTGCCGCGGAGTACAGTAACAAACGAAAGTTTCGCTAATATTGTCTACACGTCTCGTGCATTTGCGTAGCAATGTGCTCCTGAGAATTTTTGTTAAAATTGTTTCATACTTTCCCGCACATTTTATGCCATATAAATAAAATACCACAGTAATGTTCCTTTATTTTCAATAAATATAAAATATCACAGTAATGTTCCTTTATTTTTAATAAACATAGAATATCACAGTAGTGTCCCTTTATTTTTAATAAATATAAAATATCACAGTAATGTTCCTTTATCTTTAATTTTAAAATACCACAGTAATGTCCCTTTATTTTTAATAAATATAAGATATCACAGTAATGTTCCTTTATTTTTAATAAATATAAAATACCACAGTAATATGCCTTTATCTTTAATAAATGTAAAATACCACTGTAATGTTCCTTTATTTTTAATAAATATAAAATATCACAGTAATGTTCCTTTATTTTCAATAAATATAAAATATCACAGTAATGTTCCTTTATTTTTAATAAATATAAAATATCACAGTAATGTTCCTTTATCTTTAATAAATGTAAAATACCACGGTAATGTTCCTTTATTTTTAATAAATGTAAAATACCACTGTAATGTTCCTTTATTTTCAATAAACATAGAATATCACAGTAGTGTTCCTTTATTTTTAATAAATATAAAATATCACAGTAATGTTCCTTTATCTTTAATTTTAAAATACCACAGTAATGTCCCTTTATTTTTAATAAATATAAGATATCACAGTAATGTTCCTTTATCTTTAATTTTAAAATACCACAGTAATGTCCCTTTATTTTTAATAAATATAAGATATCACAGTAATGTTCCTTTATCTTTAATTTTAAAATACCACAGTAATGTCCCTTTATTTTTAATAAATATAAGATATCACAGTAATGTTCCTTTATTTTTAATAAATATAAAATACCACAGTAATATGCCTTTATCTTTAATAAATGTAAAATACCACTGTAATGTTCCTTTATTTTCAATAAATATAAAATATCACAGTAATGTTCCTTTATTTTTAATGCTTTCAAATAGTCTCCAATCTTTTGGTTCTCTGGACACTTTCTTTTATTCTAGTCGTGGCCATTGTACACATTAATCGTTTCCCCAGAGTAGGTAGCTCTGTCGGGTATGATACGTCTCTGATCGAAATGTCATGCGAGTAACGATGGCGGCTGCAACTTGTAGTCAACCGACAGTAATCGCAATAACCGGTATATTATTAAACTAAACAAGGTGGCTCGAATTTTTCGCGAACGCCGCGAAAGGGGGCGTGTCCGCGAACATAATTTCCAATTAACAATACGTGGACAGAAAAACAATATTTCATTTTCTAATCATTCTCATTAGATCCTATACACTTGACCATTGCGGTTTTCACGCGTTGTAGAACAATAGGGGCCACTATTTCTAGTTTTCTTCAGTCTATCTCTGAATTTTCGAAATTTCAGGAGGACCTAACATTTCCTGGAGAAGTGTCGGGAATTAAAGTGATAAAAATCGTAAATCTATTCTCACGAATTTTTATTTCAAGTCCGAATTGTTAATTTCTTCCGTCGGAATAATTCCCACGTAGAATTGATCAGCTTTTTGAGTATTTTTGGGACACGTTCAACATACAAAAAGGTGTATCAAGATTGCCGGAAAATGGAGTCCGCAGCTGATCAATGGATACGTGAAGACGCGTTCGCGCAGCAACAATATTTGTCGAGGAAGCTAGGTTTCTGTTTTACAGAAGGCGATAGGAGGGACTCGAGTCCTCGGGCTTTCCACGACAGAGTTATTCCGCTGTCGAGGAGCCGTGAAGAGTTGAGGTAAGGATATCTGGCAGACAGATTTCTACGGCCGGCAGTAAACCCGGCTAACAGTGGCGCACCAAAGTAAATGTTATAACAAACACGGTGAGCAGAGGCCACGACGCCCCGCTATTTAACATTATTTAGTTTGCTTTGTGGACGTTTAAACAGTGCCTGCCTACTTTTTGTATGGATATTTGATGTGCCTCGGCCGGCCTCGAACCCTGCCGTATGTATAAACGGGGATCCCGCGTGTGTTTGTTTTCTAGGAGGCGCTGGCGTGCCGAGGATGGCCGAATCGTTTCGTATGCAAGCGTCCGAAAGAACACGCGACTCATCTGTCCATTTTGTCTTGTGAAAAATATCGCCTCGCCCTCGTAAACCTGTCGAAACGCTCTATTCACGAAGCAACCCGTAGCAAAGTGTCAGGAAGGCTCGGGACGAAGTGTTACAGAATAATACTCCTCAGAATAATGATCCTCGGAACAATACGCCTCATAATAATACTCAAGGGAGACGTTCAAAGTGAAAATTACCACGTTAATTTTTGTCACCACTAGACTGCAGATTTTATGTATATTAAAAAAAAAACAGCTAAAAATTAGGATACTCACATTCTCGTTATTTCTAATTTATTTTCAAACCTAGTGTTAATAAGTCGAATTATACTTCGAATGCTGTAAGAGTACATAATTTTCCTCTACAGCGACTGCTTTTTAATCCAAAAAAGCAGTTTCCTTGCACGTCGCAAAATAGAACCCAACAAACAGCCTAAAATTCATTTATTTTCTCCACGGAGCACTCCCAAGAGATATAATACTATCTTCGCACTATATCCGCGAATAATCTGTCTAGGTGCTCTTCCAGGCTATCATTTAGATGCAAAACTTATTGTAAACGATGCGTTCTTTTCCCCGGAGAGCGTCCCAACAGGAACACATATTAATCATTCGTATCGTGGCGCACTCTCCTTTTTCCGTTCCTAAAGATCTGGTTCTAAAGACTTAATAGCGGCGCGGTGCGAAAAATCTGCATCGGTCCTTTTTGTGTCGCCGGCTTTATCCGCGTCAATTACACGGAAAATGATATATCAGCTGGCGTACCGAGCAGCCGATAGCGAGGAGACCCGTGCGCAGAAGGTGTTCATTATATCACCGGGGATGGGAAAAATTCGTAATTGATTCGCGAGTTTCGCATGATTTATACGATTCCCGTGGTTCATTAAGGAAGCGTCGAACGTAAGCTGAACGCGTGCGGATCCGGTAATCTCTGTCGTTCTCGGCCGAGGGGACACCATTACGGAAACGAAAAAGAGTTTTTTTCCCTTTTTGTCGCACGGGAAAACGTGTTCGACCGGACACTGAGAAATTACTGAGAACGATAACTAGACAGGCCAACGTTGTTTTCGATTTTACGAATAAAATGTTGCGAATAATGTTACAGCATCTGATAACAGTAAATTAAAAAATTGTCAAATTTAATTTCTACTATTTTCTTTCCGATTCGAATCAGTTGGAATTCCCTGAAAATTTAACCTATACTATTTTCTTTGTACAGTGATTTCTCTATATATGTCGCCTAGGTCTGGATGATAAACGTCGCGGAGGTATCCCCACTACCACGGGGTATACCCCGTGAGTGGCCAAGGAGCTCGAGAGGCGTAAGAGAGAGAGAGAGTAAGGTCGCGTGGATCATAGTATATCTCCTGGCCGATATATGTCCGTAGCTGGACCCGTGTTTTAGACTTATATCGAGTAATCACTGTAATTCTCAGGCTCGAGAGGTTCGGACACCAAAGACTGTAAACACGTAACACGGCTCGGGTATGTCTCCTGTACGATACATGACGCTGGCAAGACCAGTGTTATTGACATACATCGAGAATTCACTGTACTTCTAACCAACTGCAGTTTCCTCACAATTGTTTCAACTCCTCATCTAGTAAACTAATCAATTTAGCTTCTAAAAGATTTTCCTATCTCTTAGATCAATTTAGAAAGAAAAATTTCTCTGTTTTAGGGGATACCTGATCAATTCTGGAAACATTGTATGCAACTACACCAACAAATGCCTCTTCTTTATAAGTTAAGAATGCAATGAATATACATGGTGCACATATAATTTCGAAAATTTAAAGTAATTTCCAAATAGTGGCATTTTCCACAATTCTTTATGCATCCATGAATCCCACAATACCACTGTACTTCATTTAATCTGAATCTAGAAATTCTATTGCAGAACCATTAAAAAACAATATATCACGGTGGCCAACTGCACTATTCGGTATATTTAAATTCAGCCTGGACAAAGATTACACTATAGAGGCTCACCGAAAAAAAAGTTGCTCTCGAGGTGAAATCTCATACTAAATCTCAGTCAAACCTTACGCAAACCCAGCATCTCCAAGCCGGGGCAAGAGCGGTTTCCTGGCTCAGTCTGTAGCCTGCACTCATTATCTTAACAATGTGCGAGGCTTTTCTCTCGCCTGGATTCCTGCGCGTCCGCGGTTTTCGTCCGGCATTACGGTTAAGGTTATCCCGGTACAGGTGCGTCCGCGTGCGTTTACTTTTACAAAAGCATCCGGCTGCGTCTCCGGGGCCGCGTCCCGTCCATCTCCGTGGACGGGTTTCCATAAGACACGGACGGGAGCCGGGCGCAAAGAAATCGGAAGTTACAATTGTAGCAATCCTGGAAAGCGACGCGCCGCCGCACGGATCCGTTGGCCTGGGCCTGGTTTCTCGAAGATCGGGCCTTATAAGCACGTTATCACGACGATGTAGGAAGCCACCGGCCAGCCAAAGAAACGTATAAGGCCGCGGCAAGTCCAGTGATGCAACGCCGCCTCGTTGCATGTGAATCCCGCGCCGTTGCACCGGCGTTGCACCGCGCCGCGCCGGTCGAACACGTTTTCCCGAGCGACAGAAAGAACAAAACTTTTTTTTCGCTCCGCAATGCTGTCCCTCGGCCGGCGGCGGAGATTACTGGAATTTATGCATTCAGCACAAAAATGAGTAGGCGCGATTCGAAACAGTATTAGGTTCCAGGGGCTCAAACTGACGCTTCAATGTCGCAATGAGCAATTCGGAAGTGGTCAATTTGGTTTCCTAAAAGTCCAATGTAGGACTGTACGGTCTCCAAAATGTCTATTTGTACGTTACAGTGGAATAATTTGTAATATGTGGTAGCATACTGCCTCTCACAAGGCATCCGAAGCAACCGTCACGTCACAAGATGGCCGCCGTTGACAGATTTTCTTAAATACCGGGAGATTTAGCGTTCGTATCGAAAAAATAAGACCATACAGTCCCAGGCAGGACATGTACAAAGACGGTTTTGTGTATTTTTTTGTTGATTACTTATTTAAAAACGAAAAACTAGCCCTTCTGAAACAGCACCTCGAAGTTCCGATATTTTCCACTACTAGCGCCACTGTCTCCTTCCAAGCAAAAACTGCACACGAGTATGATCGATAATGCAGATCGATAATACAAGAACAAAATGTTCTTCCATTTTGGTGATTGGTTGAATTGAAGATCTTGGTGCAACAATACTGTATAACAATATTGTCTAAAAATATATACCAATTCAGTAAGTACAATTTTACTGAAAAATGGACTTGCCTGGTTGTTGCACTAATGTCTTCAATTTATTAAGCAACTATGTGTCTCTAGGTGAATCTGGAGGTACAATGAATGAAAAATAGTTGAAAACAGTTTTCCTGTCAATAATTGAAGACTCGGACAATCGAAACAATTCTCCAAAAATTAGAAGAGCTCCATAAGCAAGAGTAATCACAACGCAGGGATGAGTGTTATAACGACGATCCGAGAGAGCTATAAAAATGTTGCAATAATGATCCGAGGACGGATTTATATAACACAACGCTTATTAAAATTCCACTCAAGCAGCTGAGAAGGTTGGCCCAGCAACAAAACCAAAAAATCGCCCATCACCGGTCTCTCGTGTACACGAATCAGTAATTGCGAAACATCGGAGCCGGCGTTGTTCTGGTAGCCGTCCGGCCGGGCTGACAGTAATACTCAAGTGGCCATAGAAAGCGGTGCTTTCCTATTTTCTCGGCGTGGCACTTCAAAAGACCAGGCGCGGAGTGGCTGTAGCATGCGCGGGGGCCATGTGGCGATCTTAGCGTAACAATTCTCTTAAACTGGCCGGTTTACGGTTCGCAAGCCAGCCAGAATCTCGGTAGTAAAGGGGCGACGACTGATTGATACTACTCCCTTCCGTGGGCCGCCTTTGCTTTGCCTCTTTCCCCGAGCATCCTTGTGCCAGAGGATTCGGCAGGCCGAAAATGCGGCGTCTATTCGCGCGACGAGTGATGCACTCCACGTTCCCTTCTCCCGGATTCATCCTGGTAAACACAACGCTAAACGCTTCCGTCTTTCTTCGTCTTTTTTTCTCTTCGTTTCTTCGGGTTCTGTTAGAAACAGGCATTATAGAAGTCTTCCGAAAAAAACGGCCTCATGTGAAGTCAATTTTGATGGATGAATATTCTGGGTAGTATGCTGCATGCGCGTCACTTTATCATTTTGTTAGGAAACATTTGGCAACGCATTCCTGACATTTTTCCGATTAAAACGAGTCCAAACACGACATCATTCGCTGCACATTTGCCTTTTTAATTCACAATTTTGTAAAACCTCGATTATCCGAATCTATGGTATGCTCTTATCACGAAACTATGAAACTATGAAAATTTTAACGACTTACTTCTGAAGTGTTTTACTAACAAAAAAGCGCGATCGAAGGACATGTCTAGGGGGTCGGATATATTCGGTTCGGATAACAGAGGCTCTACTCTTTCGTGGATTAAACGAGTAAATGTGGTCCAAACTGTGTCGTGTTTGGTATCGTTTTATTCATAAAAGTGTCGCCAATACGCTGGTAAAAGAGTCACGAAAAAATAATTAGACACTAAAGCACACCAAAAGGTTGAACACATGCATCAATTAATCAATTGCCTCTCTGCAAATTCAGTTTAGCCTTTATACGTTCATCAGGCTAAAAATGCACCATTTAACTGTTGCCAAGTGTTCTCTAAGACGTCTAGACACGGAGTTCAATTATCAAATTATTAAACTACATACGTTTATGCAAAATAAAATTTGCATCGATTGCAAGAAAAGGGAGAACCGTAGGACTTTCTTTCTTTCTTCAATAATTTCAATTCTTTTAATCGTTTCAGTACTTCCAACTGCAGCTACTCTTACACATGCCTAAAATCTGCAGTCTAGCCATAAAAAATGAACCACAGATTTTTGTTTCAGAGTACTAATTGTACGAGAAATTGGATGAAGCTGTTTGAAACTGCGAATGTGCAACTATAGTGCAACTCTTATGCAACTATTCCTGCATTCTGAGGAAGTTACGGAGGGAGGGGGGGGTGGAGTTAATTATCATCTCTCTATTGTGAAACGTAGCTCGGATGAATATAGACTCAGGAAGTTGATATTAACACGTACGAGAGACTTGGAGCCTACATGGAATCGTCCTGGAAGATTCTCACCGCGGGCCACGCGTATAACAGATACCTTCCAGATGACGGAGCCAATGGTTCTCCATAGAAGTTGTTGTTCCGACAGGGGGAGCCGTGCAGAGACCGTTTCGTAAGCCCGCCGCTAACTTTTGTTCCCGAAATAGTCGAGAGCGTTCACCATTCGGAGAACAGAAGAGTCTCCAGAAGAGCCCGGGAACATAAACAGCCTCTACACAGAGGGATCCTGAACGGACGCAATACTTGGCCGTGTTGCGTAGGATGCAATAACCTATGCGTCTCGCGGCGTGTTAATCTCGTGTGACTGATGAGTACGACGTGTGCGCTCGGCTCGGTGAGAGTCTTCAGGATGCTGCGCGGTTCAGGTAGCGAAATCGCTCTGCCTACTGCATCGGAGGAACCATTTGTCATACCAGCTCCATCTTCGCCGGTTAATGGAATTGTTTCGTTGGAATTCTTCGGGTAGATCGGTCAGGATAACAATGTTACCCTAACTTTTGCAATTCCTGAACTGATTACACTGATTTCTCTATATATGTCGCCGAGGCCTGGGTGATAAATGTCGCGGATTTATCCCCACTACCCCGTGCGGGACCACGATGATCGAGAAACCTCGGACCCCAAGGAGTGTAAATATGCATCCTGGACGCTGACAAGACCCGTGTTGATGACATATATGAGCCGCACCGTATAGTCATAATTTTTTATATTTATAATAACTTTCCTGAATAATAAAGATTAGCACCATTAAACGGCAAAATTTTTTTGGCCATTGAATAATAAGTAATTTATTTCAGAAGCCATTTTGATTAACTCCATACTCTAATGTGAATCGTTTCAGTAACGCTGTATCTGTTCCGGCCGTGCATCAACGCTTAATCCAAATGACCCACCAAGATTTTTTGTCAACAAAACCTTTAGAACAATCAATCATTAACAGAAAAGTAACCGTCACAGGGCTTCCAGTAAATTGGCTTAAAATACGCTAGATAAAGTTAAAAAGGTCCAAACCTCATCTCATACAATTCAAATGTGACTATAATGAAGATACAGAATTTAAAGCCATTAATATAAGAAAATCTGTAGTAGGTAGACCGCAAAGTTTGAGAAATATAGATCAGCCTTTATTATATCGTAAAGGTAGAACTGTAACAAGGGAAAAATGGAGAGACATGATGGACCTGCTAAAATTCATTCCTCCTGTTAAACATGATTACTATAAAAACTTGACAACAAATCGAAATGACGAATCCTCACATACAGCTGATGAAGAAGACATTATTTATAATATTGCTGAATTATCCCAAAGAATAATGCTGCTAAAATAAAGCTGCTATGAATTAATCACAAAAAATATATTATAACAGAACTGTCAACATTCATTTTTATGGAAAAGCTGTAATAAACATATATAATAACTAACTTTTTCTGTAATAAAAAACTTAAAAATTTAAAGACTGAATTTAACTTTATTACTTTTTTCAGTTGCCAAATCGATTAACTCCACCAGTCACATAAAAACTGTAACATTACTGACGATTATTTTTTGGCTATTCTTTCTTATTAATTTTATATACTGTTAGATGAAAGCTATATCTGTATTTATGCATTCTACATTATATATTTGAATTTATATTATAACAGGAATTTTAAAAAACAATATACATTACTTCATCGCATTTCTCAACTTTTTGTTTTATGGAGTTAATCGATGTGTGCACTGAACGGCTCATATCGAGAATTCATTGTACCACGTATCCACGGCAAATTGAATTTTTATGGTCGTTGTTAACACGTTGCTTGTTGCTACTTATTGCTCGTACTGTTTCTGGTTGCCGATGAGTACATTTTATGCCAAATAAAAATTTTCGGAGAGAATTTTGAGTAACAGAAGCTGAATAAAATAGTATTTCCTTTTATAATAATACAATTAAGTCTGAGACATTGTAACATCTTTGATAAATTCTTTTAATATCGCCACAACATTGTATTTTACATTTTTATCACGAATGCATAAAATCCGCAGTTTTGTAATAACTACTTACGAACTACATAGCAATACATTAAAATATGAATAATTTTATAGAAATGTAAAAATTTTATTCACAATACAACCTATATTTCTCTGCAAAATTTTCCAATTTCTTCTTGACTACTACAATTCGATTATGGATGGGTGAAATTATGTTACAACGTTTTACGCAAATGAAAATATAGGAAATAATATTTTTTCAAATGAGACTTCGTTGTCGAGGAAATAGTTCCTGAAGATTTCAAGAGTCGCAGTATTGAGACGAAGTAGAACGAGTAGGACATCGGCTAGATTTCTACTGAATACACTGATTTCTCTATATATGTCGCCAAGGTCTGGATGATAAATGTCGCGGAATTATCTCCACTACTGCGGGGTATACCCCGCGAGGAGCCACGAAGCTCGAAAGGCCTCGGAAGCCGAGAGAGAGCCTTGTCAACCCTTATTTTGTATCTTCCTGCTTCCAAAATTATTTACGCTAATAAAATTCTACAGGATACGGAATAGAACCAAAATTATTTCTGTCGCACCCCACTATTATCGACCCTTATTTCACACCTCTCCACTTCCGAGAACTATCGCGAAGGAAAAATAACTTTTCGTTGCATTTTTCCGCAAGGAGGTTTGAAGGTCAGATTTACGTTCCGAAGACAAAAAGACTGTTCAAGCTCGAGCGTGTTTCCCCCTTGCGTACGTTCTTGCGATTCTTTTTGCGAACTTTTCGCCGGGGCAAGATAACGCTGTCGTCGACGCCGGTATTAATCTTACGCAACCCATCCCGCAAGCCGGTGTCCGGCTTATTAATCCTAATGACGACAACGACGATTCACTTTTCCGCGAGATTCCGTGCTAGGAGCGTTCCGGTCCGACAGGAGTTCTTCGAAGAAATGTCAGCCTCGTCTCCCCGTTCTCCCGAGGCAGCGGATATTTTTCTGTTCGTTTTACCTCGCTCTCCTCCCTCACCCCCCGTGCTTCACCCCCGCCGTCTGCAAAACCCGCCTCGTAACGCATGGCGTTCGTATAAATTCCCGGTGCAATTTAGATAATTTCCCTGACTGGTAATAAACTAATGCGGGGAAAAAGAGCATCGCGGGGCAGACATTCCTTGAACGTGTATAATGAAAATGAGGGGAGGGGCTGAGAGCGTGAGGTGGGGAGGGGAGGAGGGAGAAGGGGGCAGCGAAAAGCGAAGATAAATAGATAAGTAGGATGAATGGAGACGGGGAGAGAGACCGTTTCAAGATAGACGAGGTGAAACCGGTGCAGAAACAGCTAGGAGTGGGAGAGAGAGAGGGAGAGAGAGAGAGAGAGAAGACGTTCTCTCTATGCGAGATCGTCGTAAAATAGGATTTCTTATTGGCGAGCGTCTGCGCGCGTGCTCTCTTGTATCGAGATCGTCAACAAATTCTCGTTAATTCTGGGAGAAACCGTGTCGAACGCAAGAACTAATAAACGATAACGAAATAACACCGGCATTACGACTTCCCGTTATTCAACAGCGAAACGAACCTAGCCAGAGATTGCGAGACTTCCACGAAACCGTTCTAAACGCGGAGAATCGGTCTCTAGTGTGCTTTTCCATCGCTGGTAATGTTCTCGACGTTTCACCGAACGAAACCAGCGAAAAACTTTTTACTTTAGATTTAGATGCAACAAATTCTGTTCGTTTGGCGCTTCTCGTGTCTGCGTTTCTCCACTGTTAGAATCACGATCTTGTACAGCACTCGTTGAAAATCAGCACTGTGTTCAAATAATTTATAGTTCTGTAACAATATAGTCTTTCATATTTTACAAGACGATAGATGCACTGATTTTAATACGCGTAATTAGATTGCGGATTTGATGCGTTCATGAGAAGAATGAATAGATAAAATACTGAAAGAAATGTGGACGTTAAAAAAACTATGAAGACATTAGAAAAATTTAAGAATATTGGTACCCTGTTCTCGACATATTAAACAAATAATCTCTGCTTTTCATAATCGATTAATGATATTTCTGTTTCGTGTAAAGATCCACGAGAGTTGACAGTGTAATTATAATTACGAAGTCTGTTGTTGAATTAAAAGCTGCCATTAAAACTATGCTTACGGAGCACTAAAAGTGACTATTTTGCATTACTTTGTAAAAATAACAAGAACTTGCTACCCATATTTTTAGCAATATTTTTAAAATAATATATACCCCAAGAAATAAATTTGCTAAATAATTTCTCACGTATGCATCCTTAGAATCTTAATAATTTTAAATTAAAAATATTAGAACCAGTCATTTTTACGGGTCCCGTAAACTTGGTGTTAAACGTGTCCAATATTTATTCATTTTCTTTCTGTATGGCAATAAAAATTGCATTTAAATATGAGCATTTTGCAATATGAAGACGTCTGTCGTTTATAGAACATCTTTGTTGTGTTCAATTCGTTTAAAGACTGTGCTGCATAATCCCAAAACCTTGCCAAATGATTAACACTTTGACTGCCAAACTGGAAACCTCAAAAATTCCATAAAATCAAAGTAAGTTATTTAGTGAAATAAAAATTGCAAACAATTAAATGTATGATATTGAGTAGTCCTCCAATTAAATTTGGTACAATTAATATATTAACCCTTTTCACTCGAGTGGTCGCTCTGAGGCACCACTAAAAATTGTTGTGGCATTATTTCGAAGAAATTACAAAAAGTATTACACAATATTTGTTACATTACAAAATTCGTATTTAATAGATTACTAAACATTTAAATATTGTATGTGGAAATCGGTTCAGTTTCCTATGAATAAAACGAGAATATTCTAAGACGGAAGAAAAAATTAGTTTTAGAATTAAAATGGCGCCGAGTGCAAAGGGTTAACGTAAAAATACATTTTAAAACCTGGACAAATAATTCCGTCACCCACATATGGGTGACACGGCAGTGGACGTGTTAATGGAATTACTTCCAGAAACAAAAAATAATCAATTAAATTTGATATCTACGTTTGAAACGACGACAGGACTGAATAAAATGGAGATCGAGGCACGCACCGCAAAAAAAGAATGTAAGAATACGAGAGGAGCTTCACGCAAACGTTCGAAACAGGAAAATCCGTCTCCTGGACCCGTGTTTTTCGCAATGGACGTTTCCAGAGGTTTCCGAGAACAAAACCGGTCGAGAAAAATCGCGAACGAGGGCGGCTGGAAATCCCCCGGCTGTTTAATCCGATGGAATTAGCCGGGCCCGTGGAACCCGCGCTTTCAGCGCTCCTCATTTTCTCGCTTATCGGAGGAATGCTCGCAATCAGGAATACGTAATGAGGCGAAGAAGAAACGGACGAGCGTTCTTCGGCCGGCTTCGCAGTGTTATGAGCGTGCCGGACTGAACCGATCCTCGGCGTTATAATAGCAAAACGAAGCTCGGGAAGAGAGAGTATGCAGCATGCATGCATGCGTCGCGTCGGATCGGTGGACGCGAAACTGGAAATTCATTATGCGTTTGTTCGGGACGGTTATCTGGTCTCGTTATTTTATGGATTACCGCGGTTTGATCGAGAACGATCGGCAACGATCGAGACACGTTTGTGGAGTTTATTCTTTTGTTTGTGTGGACATTTTTGCTTCATTGCTTCGTTGCGAGTGGAGTATTGCATACGATTATCGATGACAGTGCTAAAAAATGAACACGACAATAATGAATAATAATCTAGGAAGTTGTTGATTAACGATTAGATATGAGTGCAATTAAAATAGGTTTGATCGCATCGCTAGCTTGAATCGTACGTTATCGGAAATTATTATTATAATACCGGTGGGGAATGCGTTAAATTAATGTTACTACTATGGAGTACCAAGATTATGGTACTTTCTATTATTCTACTGAAGGAACAAGTTCATTCGAATTTTGTACAATTTTAATCGTAATATACATTCAAAGAAATAAATCGTTTGAATTTGTTGAACGATTACTCAAAAATACATGTTATACACACTGTGTAGCAACATGATTTCAATGTGAGGCTATTTTTAATTTTTTTATGCAATGACACTGTCAAACCAAGCGAACTAAATTGAACAATTGTGTATCAGACGTTTCAGCTACAGTGAATACTCGATACATGTCAACAACACAGTCCAGGAGACATAGTGGAGTAGCGTGGATAATTCCGCGACGTTTATCATCCAGGCCTTGGCGACATATACAGAGAAATCACAATACTCAGTAGAAATCGTCTGCGCGCGTCTGTCGATGACCCACCCATTCTACTTCGCCTCAACACTAATGCTTGCGACTTTTCAACTCTTCAAGAACTATTTTCTCGACAACGAAGTCTCATTTGAAAAAATATTATTTCCCGTATTTTCTATTGCATCCCAGGCTAAGGAACATTCTGTAAAATAATTCGACCCTTGACGAACGAGATCGCTATGAAACAAGATTATACGCTGAAGACCTGAACACAAGAATTGCACGACGGAAAGTACATTGTGTCGAATGAAAATTCGTTTAATATTATTTCAGAAAAATCTATACAGTATCCTTCATTCTTTACTCAGTGCTAAACACTTCTATTCAAAATTTGAAGCATGTTGGCAGACTAGTAAACTAGCAAAAACGTTGCCAGACTAGTAAACATATCGAAATATTTTTGTACTGAGGATAGTTAATACAAATGAGGATAAAGTATTTTGTCCCTCCGTTAATGGCGAAGCTGGAGTCTTTTTCGCCCATGGTCAACTTTATTAAAGGTCAAGACAACTTTTTCAGGTTTTCGTGTTCGGATATCTCTCTTCATCACTCATCCTCTGGCAGGGCGGACGTTCGAGCGTAACAAAGTAGCAGCCTCCTTCGGGGGGAGGTGGAAAGAAACGTGGCCGGTGGCACGCAGCGCGTTTTGTTTCAACAATTTAATCACAGGGGTTGACATTCCTACTGATTGGAGGCTGTGTCCGATGGGCAAAACTAATTGTGGCGGGACGAAAAAATTTCACACATTATAAAGCCGATGGACATCTATATTTTCTCTGTTCTCAAAAGTGTTTCTCTGTTCGCAATCTCCCGTTTCATTGTTTAAGTAATATTGTCTTGTTTCAATCCGGGACTGCAAAACTTCTGAAAATAACTGTTTCGAACTGTCATACAGGGTGATCCACGAATCGTGACCAGTAGAGATTACTCTGTTATCAGCAGTCCGATGGAAAATATTTGTTTCAGACATAGCATGGTTTCAAGAGATGATTCATGATTCTTCAAGGTCACCTTCAAAGCTTTGCAAATACACCTACAATTTTTTTACCTCCTATCTGTTAGGGAATTCCAAGAGGAATTCGCTAGGTATCATAACCTAACTTTTACCTTAATTTATGCGACTCTCAAAATGGTGTCCGTCACCTGCAACGCACTCTATGACCTCTGCTAGCCGACCATGTATGTACAATTCTCTGTCGCATAACTTCCAACGTTGCTAGAGGTTTTTTAAAACAATCTTTTTAGGGTAATCTCTACTGGTCACGATTTGTGGTACACCCTGTACATCTGTCCCGATTGGCACAATTATAAACGCGAAATAATGTTATACCCAGACTGCGGATCTTCATGCATTTATAGTAAAACTGAGTAGATGGAATTCATAATTGTAGGGTTTAAGAAATTTAAAGATGTCAATATATTATTTTTCATCCATCAAAATTATTAAGGGAAGAAATAACATTCTACCTGGTTTCTATTTCTCGTAATCGATGCAGACAATTTTTATTTTGCATAAAGACCCGCAGACTGGGGATCGAATTACTGTGGGGGTACTAATTACTGTGCCTATATTAATTATACTTATTATTAAAGCATTCTGAAAATTAAAAAAGAGATATATAACATACGTATTTACTGATTTTAATGAAGAAAATTTAATATCTCTTTTTCAATATGCATTATGCTTCAGAAATAAGTATACTTGATACGGCCACAGTAATTGGTGTCCCCACGGTAATTGGGTCCCTTCCCCTAGTTATAAATGTTCGCAACAGACAGAATCTCTATGTTGCCCGAAGATCCGCAGTCTACCGAAGAGGAATAAATATTAAACAATGTCTTTTTTCCGATTGTTGTCCACGGAAGGCCAACAGAGTTGTCTCCGGAGTCGGCCGTTCGGCCCACGGGAAAAACGGGTGTGCGTCGTGTATCGGTGAGCGCGGCCGGTGCCCTAACAATTATCTCTAATGGGCCGCGATACTATAAATCGACATGGGCTAGAGGCCGCCCCGATGAAATCGGCCTGGCGCGAATGCCGAGATGGCAGAAAATAGAAACCGCTTCGCTAGCACCGCGCCGGTGAAACACACGCTCCTCGTCCGAGAGCCGTGTACCCGCTCGCTCGCTCGCTCGCTTTGCTCTCGGGCCTCCTCCATCCGGCTCCCGAGATGGAATCCGCCGGGTTGTGCAAGTAGCGGCACCTGACTGCAATGCTGATGACTCGACCAGACGGACGCGCACGAACAGAGGAGCCGGAGCGAAGGAAAGAATCGGATAGACAGGCAGATACGGTGCGTGAGCAGCCGTGTGCGTGTACCTACAACCACGTAACCCGTGCCGGAGAGAGATCTGCTCTCCGACTTATCCGCGGGCTAGATCGTGCCCGGATGAGAGGCTGTGTCGCCGCCGTTCGGCTCCCTGATCCTCGAGAGCCGTGCTACCGTCCCGGGGAACGAACAGGATGAAAGCGAGTCTGCGCCAGGACCTCTACTAATCGACACGGATTCGCCATTTGCGTTTGGCTAATCTCCTTCCGACAGCGAGCTTTACCGACGCGTTTTAAACCTCAAATGCGGGAAAGAATTGCTTTGCCAAATACAGTGTTTTATATGTCCACAACACGGGTCTACCCGGGGACATATATCGCCTAGAAGATACTATTCTTTGATAGAAAAGGGCGACCGAGGCCACTCGAGCTTTGGGCCCCCTCGCGTGGTATACCCCACGGCAGTGGGGATAGTTCTAGGACTTTTATCGGCTAGATGTTTGCGACAGACAGTGAATTCTCGTTACGAGTCAGTTGCGCCGTTCTGGTGACTGACTCTTAGACGAAATCTGAGGTTGTTGCCGAGCGTCGCATTTGAAATGCACAGGGGACGCTGAAAACCTAAGAGTCATATCCGTCTACAAGTCATTAAAGCCTATGACTACTATGCGATAGTGACAGGAAGAGTGAGAAAATGTCTTTTTCCGATACAATGTTGCAAGTAGCTCGAGAGACGACTCTCAGCCCCTCAGCACGGTGGTGTGGCTAGTTGCACTGACTCCAAATTGTAAGGTTGGCACTGACTCGTAATGAGAATTCACTGTATATCGAGAAAAGACTGTGACGGGTGAAGAAAATGTTGAAAAAATAGTCGCTGTCGGTTGGAATCGGTTATACGATGAAATTTCGACAGTGTACGTAATTGTTGTACATCTACAAACCCACATTGACTTACACTAAACCTACCGAGCGCCTTCAAAGTAACTGACGCACATTGTCTTATAAAAATGACAAGATTGAGTTGTAAGCTAAGATTTAATCCGTCACTGTATATATTGTTCATGCAAATACTCATATGTTCATATTATTGATAAAACGAAAAACGAACGAGACGATAAAAGGACGAGCAGTCTCGTCAGGTCGGACACCGGAGAAAGACGTGTTGTTAATAAATGATTTAATGTTTTCCGTCTGTTTAAATTCCTTACAGAATTTACTTGGATTTTGTGCGGTTCGTATTCTAATACATGCTCCACTAAATACATGTATTTAATCATTTCAAAGCATCTTATAATTTCAATAATTGTTCAGCAATTGTTCGGTAAAATACAAAATCTGGGACCGGTCGTTTTGAGCAGGTGGTGGGTTTAGTGTCACAGTTTCGTTGCAGGCACGAATAAAAATGTCGAAAAAATTGTATTTTACTTTTCTAATTATTCTTAAATATCTCAACTCATTTGGCTCAATTCTAAGAAGATCATGCGACTCGATCATGTGATCGAACACTGTTCTCCCAGGGGTTGTACTTCACCCTAAATCAGGCAAACGCTGAAGGATCAGCTGTCACTTCGCGAAGAAACCGAGCATAGTAGACTCCGAGTGGAACTGTAGTAGAACCGACATTTAAGATATGCTTGTTCATGGAAGAAGTTCAGCTGACAGTTATAGTAGATCAAGCGGAGTCGGAGGAGGCAGCGGTCGCTAAAGACACGCGTGATCCCCGGCGCAGTAAACGATGATCGCGATAACCAGCTATCAGCTCGGCGAGGAGCAGGCAGAAGGATGCAAGATCGTGAACAGCAAAGATGGCTCCGGGGATATAGGTTTGAGGCCTGCGTGGATTGCACGTGGACGTTACGCAAACCGTGGAACGGCCGGGATAGTTCGCTTCATTAGGAACTGGCCTACGGACTCTCCGATATTGTATCACTGTAACGATCATACGTTCTACCAACTTCTTGTCGATCGCCAGCAGATACTATTGAAACAGAAGTGGATCGCTTCTTGCGGGATCCAGCTGATTTCTGCGAACGTTACGGGCCCCGGACGAGGATTGCGGTCCGCCCCGGACTTTACATTGTTGCTTCGTCCGGGTACACGTCGTTAAGCCTGTGTAATTAGATACAGGGAAAGAGCGAGACCGGCATTGTCGTGGACCTCACTCATCATCGCCATATACTGCCGCCACTCGAGCGTTCCCGGCCGGATCCGAGAATCGGACAACTATTCCCAGAACCGAGACTTAAAAGGCGAATTTGAACAATCCAGTTTGTCCGCATTTTTAACAATGGCCTGCCCTCCGCAAAAGTTTGTTGCGTTTGTTCACTTCAGTTCCAGTGCTGGTCTTACGGGGAATGATCCCGGACACGGGAATTCAAAAAACTGTGAAATTTTGGGGGTAGGCAAATAAAATATTTCAAGAAATCGACCCTTGAGTATTCGGCTATTTTTCGATATTTTTTTTTGTAATTGTGTAATCAAGACTGATGTTTTATCAGATGACAGTCTTCATTGAAGGGAACAAACTTTGTCTGGAAACTTTTTTCCTGTCCCTTACAGCTTACGACTTATGACGCTATTAAAGTGAATTTAGGCAGCAAAGAAAAATGGCGTAATACATACCTACTCTTCCGCTCATAAATCTTAGGACACCTCTGGTATTTCGCATAGATTATGAACCATTAACTGTCTTAACCGCATAACACAAATATCCTCATATGTTCAGTAATAATTACAACTTCAATGTAATAATTCATTAAAAATTATGTAATAGCCAGTCCAATCACAAGATTTGAACCCGTTAGAAAAATTACAGGATAAACTGGACAGACTTTTCCTTTGAAAGAAACAGTTTTTCTTCATCGATAACGGTGGACACCAATAACTGTTATGTGTAACCAAAAAGTATGAAAATCGATATTTTATAATCACTCTGTCGTTCGAATATTTTTATCTTTACATTTCGTGTGGATTACCTTAAATTTCAATAATAATCAACGTTGTATCAATGATTTTTATCGTAGAAAATTTTAGAATGACTGTTATTTTTCGTCCCTGGTCTGAAGGTTGTGCGTCGGAAGAGGACGAGGTTAGCAGCAGCGCAAAAATGAAATTGCGCTCATAGTTTGTAAGGACGCGGTGGCAGGAGACGATCGGGAAGCAGATCCAATCATCGGCAAAGAAAGAACACGCGCGCGGCAAAGATTTCCTGCTGCGCGAACGCTTTCCAATCAATCCTAATGTGCGTGGAGTCTATCAAGCGATCAGCGAGAAAGTAATTTAAAGCGAGCCACGAATTCCTGGCGATGCAGCAGCAGCAGCAGTAACAGCAACAGCGGCGGCACCAGCGAGTAGAGCCAGTTGCATTAGCATACCCTGGGAGCATAGCCGGGTGACAGAACCGATTCGTAGCGCGGTGGGTTTTCGCGGTTGCGCAATCCACGGTTATCAGGAACAGGCAGACGCGGACGGCCGGAGTAATTGCAGGCAATCGTTCAGACGGACGCGGGCCGATTCGTTTTCCCGTAACCGGTCCCCGGGAACCGGGAGATGCTTTTCTGATGGTTTTCTCAGCCGGGTCTCTCTCGTGCCGGGTATATGTACACGCGTACCCGCCGCGTGGCGGGTCTCGCCAGCGACTTATCAGCAAGAAATTGCCTCCGAGAAAACAAGACGCTGCATTCTCGCACGCTCTAACGACCACGGGCGTCTTTCAGGCACCTGAATCGCCCTGGACCGTTTGCCTGCGACGCCATCGAAATTCGATGCTAATACAGTGGTTTCTCGATATATGTCGCAAATACCTGGCTAATAGAAGTCGCACCACTGATCGAACCTGAGCATGATAGACTTGAGAGCCAAGACTTCGAAGATTCGCGATAAGGTAGAGTGACCACGTTACCGACAAAATTAGGTGAAAAATGGTTTTACGTGCCTCAACTTTTCGTCCTTATATGAGAATATTTTTCGCTGCGAAAGGGCTCGTTCATAATTAACCTGTTAACTGTTTCGCTTTACATTTTAACACTATTTTTGCATTACTAATTTTATATTATTTTATAAATTTTACAGCACTAATTTTACATTACTTTATAAAAATGACAAGAATGTGCTGCCCAAAATAGTCATTTTTTTTAAATAACATATAGCTAAAGAAATAAATTTTTTGAATAATTCGTCATGAATGTATCTTTAGAATCTTAATAATTGTAAATTAAAAATATTGGAACCCTTCATTTTGAGGGGTCCCGTAAACCTAGTGTCAAGAGCGTGCACGTGTGTGCTTAATTATTTTCGTGCACCCTTTTCTATACTCCACCCTCGCAAACCCTCTTAAATTTTATTTAATAACAAATGCAAATCTCCTTGTCTAATGCCGAGTATACTCGACACAGTTCAACAGGTTAATTTGCTAGCTTCCATATTGATTTCTAGAACAAACAGTGTTGCATAAGGATCGCTTTAGATTGAACTATAGCTTGTTGGGATAATACAGTGTTTTCTTGATATATGTCGCAAATACCTGGCTGATAAATGTCGCAGAACTATCTCTACTACCGCGGGGTATACGTCGTGAGGGGCCACGAAGCTCGAGAGGGTACAACGTGTTCAATATGGATCAAAGTATCTCCTGAACGATATATGTCGCTGGGAAGACCCGTCTCGTTGACATATATTGAGAAAACACTGTAATCGCAAGTATGATTATCCATTGTCATAACCAGACTGCGGATCTTTATGCAAAATAAAAATTCTCCACCTGAATTGCAACAAACTGGAGTCAAATAGAAATTTATTTTCTTTCGTAATATGTTTAATAGGTTGAAAGTAATGTAACAGAATTTGAAAATTTTTAAAATGTTTTTACTGTTTTAAAATACGCCTACCCATTTTGTCATAAATGCATAAAATCCGCAGTCTACTATACAAAAATAAAAATTAAAAGTTGTAAAATAAAAATTGGCTGCGTCTATTGCAAGAAATAGAAACCAGGTGGAATGTTACTTCTTCCCTTAATAATTTTAATCGATGGAAAATAATATATTGACATCTTTGAATTTCTTAAATTTTCCTACAATTATGAATTTCATAATTGAAACATTTTCTAATGTCTTACAATTATGAATTTCATGATTGCACCTTCCTCTTTCGAACGAGCCCTTTCCCAACGAAAAATATTCTCATATAAGAACGAACAGTTGAGGAACGTAAAACCATTTTTCGCCTATTTCTGTCGGTAACGTGGTCACTCTAGCTTATCGCGAATCTACGGAGTCTTGGCCCGTAGCATGAGAAATTTTTCTAACGACTTTCCTATTTTATATTTGTCTTATCGTTCCCGGTCGTGAACGCATAAAGTTCGCAGTCTAGTGACGTCACTGCTCGACACCAGTACGAGAATTTGAGCGTAGAGAACGATAAAAATGTCCGTATCAACGGTATTCCTAGGTTATATCCTAGGATGCAGAGATCGTATCGAAAGAATTTCCAATAGAAGGACGATTCTTCTACAAGGACGAAAAGTTGAGGCACGTAAAACCATTTTTCGCCTATTTTTGTCGGTAACGTGGTCACTCTACCTTATCGCGAATCTACGAAGTCTTGACTCTTAAGAGAAAACCAATGTTTATTTGACTTCGGTATCTCGTAATTGACGCAGAAAATTTTGCACAAAGATCCGCAGTCTAGCGATCAGAAAATCGGACGCAGCATAATGCGATCCTCTTCCTCATCTACAGGCCTCCCTCCCTCGATGTCCGGCTCCCTGTCCGCCCCTGTTCCTCATCCTAACTCGGTTCTTGCCGTCTCTTCTTCCGTCGGTTCTTCCCCGCGGTACCTATGCCCCCCTCCTCGTCCCGTGTCTTCCAGGTTTCACTCGATTTCTTCTGCTCCTGTCCTCCTCTTCTCCTCGATACAGGCATCCCCTAGCTCCCTCTCCCTTCCGACTATCCCCGTTCGTTCCGAGTTTCTCCGCTCGTCTGGTCCCGGTTATTTATTGCCGGCAGCAACGGCTGCAAAACTTTAAACCCCCCTTGCACACGCGTGTACACTTTCTGCGTGTACGGGTTTTTACACCGTGCATTACAATGCGCGCGCATGTACGCATTATACTGTCCGCGTGATTCATTACCGGCCGATCCTCTCCGGCTGCTTAAGAAAATACGGAAACTATAATTGCGCGAGACTTATGATGCCCCGGCCGCGGCGCTGCGCTCCGGTCGAACCTCATGGTTGCCTTGGCACTCATGCCCTCGCTCTCTCTCTCTCTCTTTCTCTCTCTCTCCCTCTCTCTCTCTCTCTCTGTCTCTCTGTCTCTCTGTCTTTCTTTGGCGCGAGAGGGCCCGGGGGCTCGTTCATGGGGGAGAGAAAGGGTTTCTCTATGGGGGCCAGAGCGAGAGCGTTTATGATCGCCGAGAAACTTCGCGAGATCATATCGCCGGATCTCTTCATCCAACGCGCGCGCTGCGCTCTCCCGCCATTGAGTCGTCCATTGTCGTTGATCGTGACAGTGCGTAATTGTCGGTGTTTTATTGCCGGTTGTAAAGTAATCAGCTGGCTGGAATGTTTAGGTATTTAATGCCCCGGACACACCGTCGTCGTTTTAGGTGTGCGTTCGAACGTGTGTGTTCCGCGAGGCGTACGGCCACGCTCGCGCGCGCGCGCGCTCGCGCGTTGTTAGACAACCGCGGTCGCGTTCGGATACGAGAGTCCCACACACGGCTCAGAGCCGCCGATGGATACCCGTTTAGACGGGAAACGGTGATTATAGATAAATGTGAGCTTAATGGCCGCTATAATTGCGGCTAAACGCAGCCTGTTATTACCGACGGCGACGTAATTCGGGCGACAGAACCAACCGACGACTATCCCGCCGCTCTGCCCGATGCGCCCGCTCCACGGTCGCGTCTTTCTTTCTTTCCAGAACGGTTTGTCACGTTCTTTTTGAACCATCTGAACCGCTGGTTTTACTCGCCGGCCACCATTCCTTCAAATAAAACCTAAATTCGGTTGTAAAACCGCGCGCCCACTGTTCCAGTGGTTTCACCGAGTCTTGCTTTATGACCGAGCGGATATATGCTTTTCTTTGGGATCCTCTTCGGCATGTTAACGAGAGTGTGGATGACCCGCCGGTGAAAAGAAAATATTCGACAATTTCATTTCTCTGTTTGCTGACGTCCTATTGTGTTTCGAAGTTAATCCTTTGCGCTCGAAACTGTTGTAACTCCAAAACGAAACGTTTCTTACGACCTAGAATATTTCCCTTCTATATATTTTTCTCTCGTGTTATACATACGAAATTGGTGAAACTGTTTAGTAATTTATTGAATTCAAAAAATATTTTCAATGATGATATAACAATTTTTAGTGACGCCTTATAGTCGCCATTCGAGTGCCAAGAGTTAATATATTACCTACTTACCGGCAACTGTTCAATAAATTGTTAACGTTTATATTTTACAGCTGAGAATTCATTGACGGATTGAAATGATTTCATTGAAATTCACCAAACTCGCGGGTATTAGGAAGACGAAGTAGAAGCGGCAAGTCATGAACAGACACACGCCAGCCGTTCGCTGTTCAACAGCGCGTGTGAACGAAAACAAAGCCCCATATAAAAACAAAACACCTCACTTTTTCACATAGTATCACCCCTTCATTCATTGCGCCATTAACACTAAAACATCCTGTACGTGCTGACTTTATTCCCACTATATCACTACGGGCGTTACGCGTCTTGCAAGACAAACTCGTTCTGTAGAAAGCAGACAAAAAATATTGAAAAAAAAAATACAAAATTAATTTTATTTTATGTACACTTTGCCAATATTTCACGAAATGTGACACAGATGTAAAAAATAACCCATAGATTTCTTATTGGAAAACAACGAATTTTTAAAAGTGAAGAAACTTTATCACCACACTGCGGATTTTGTACATTTATGACAAATATGGGTAGGTCGATTTCTAAACAGTAAAAAAAAGTTTCAAAGTTTTCATCCATTATAACTAATTAGTAGACTGCGGATCTTCATGCAAAATAAAGATTTTTTACCTGAACTGCAACAGACTGGAGTGAGATAGAAATTAATTTTTTTCTTAATATGTTTAATAGGTTGAAAGTAATGTAACAGTATTTGAAAATTTTTCGAATGTTTTTACCGTTTTAAAATACGCCTACCCATTTTTGTCACAAATGCATAAAATCCGCAGTCTACTAATTAGCAGTGATTTCAGCAGTCTATTGATCGCTAGACCGCGGATTTTATGTGTTTACAATATCATACAAATGATTTAGCTAAATGTAAAATGAAAGTTGAAAAATTCCGAGAATGTTAATATTTTCGTGAAACAAAGACTGAAATTCCTGTTTGGCTGCAGCCTCTTACAACCGATGCAAACAGTTTTTATTTTGCAAAATACAAAGCATCGGGATAACTCGATGAAGAGGACCAATTTTCCCAAATGAATCGTATTACTTTCCAAACAGCGAACTTTGAATGTTCGTAATAACTGAAACGCTTATTCAATTTCATTAATTCGTACGCTGTCCGCGGACCTTTCAAATGAAATTCAATGGACGACGATTAGAAAAAATTGTCTTGCCAAACAAAAGGTCGCTAAATTCCTGGATCGGGACCACAGTGGAAACCGATCCGGACAGAAGAGATCGTTACGCGCGCCCGGTAGAAAGCAATCGAACAACCATTGTGTCCCCGATGGACACAAGTGGAACGAGCGGAGCGTTCAGTATCGTATCGCGACCGTAATTTAGATTGCTGGGAACATCGAGACCTATTGAATTATCCGCGGCACGTTGTGACGAGAAGGAACCACACGCGGGCCGATCCGGTGGCATGACAGGACGGGAGCGGAAATCGGTCCGAAGGAAACGGTGCATTGTTGGCTCGCCGTGGAACACGAGTCTTTAATAATAATTGGCTGACAGAGAAGCCGATTCCAGGTCGGGCCGGCGACTTTTCCAGGCGTCCCCGTGCTTCTCGCCTAGACGTCTTGATTACAGGTTGCCCGCCGGTTCCCACTTTCTAATGCAACGTATCGCCTCGGCCAGCTAGATTTTTTATTCGTCGTTTTGACCGGTGCGAGTGAAACTCGAATCGTACCGATAAGCGACAAAGACGACGACGACGACGACGACGACGACTGTGCTCTCTGTCTCCGGATCTATCTCGCCGCTCGAACTGGATCCGATCGGACGATCGGTTGCGCAACTACCGGGGCCCGATCTTATTTTGACAGGCCGGTATGCTCGCCCGGCGATTTCGAATACAAATATCTTCCGCACCTCCCGGCTACCGTGACGAGGCGCTCGGGATACGTTTCAGAGCCGACTGTAGCCGACTATATCGTGCGACCGGACCAGGTAGCACACCTGTCCCGACGGGCCCACGGTGATATTTCATAACGCGCCGAGGTGACTGATGACTGCATGGAACGCGACACAACGGAAATCACCGACTATCTCGGAGAGCTGGTACGCTGCCACGGGCTCCTGCGCGCCGGTTACCTGTTACATGGACTCTCCTACCTGCCATGACGGGCGAGTTAAGGTAATCGGAAATTAATTGTGCTAGCGATTCTTCGGACATTATCAGATTTTTCAAGAGTGGCGGTTACGCTAATCGATACGTACTATCGGTCAAATAAATCTCAGTACATTGTACTGAAATCTACTGAACGTGTATACGTTAGAAGGAGGAGGTCGCTTAGAGGTCAATGGAATGAGTAAAAAAAGAATAGCTGGACATAGCAACTAGTTCCGCACAAAAACTAAATGGTCACAGGAACTTCTTACGGAAACTAGCTGGTCGTAGGAATCAGTTCCTCACAAAAACTAGCTAGTCATAGGAACCAATTCCTTAAAAAAAAACTAGTGAGTCATAGGAACTGGTTCCTTAAAAAAAAACTAGCTGGTCATGGGAATTTCTTACAGAAACTAGCTGGTCATAGGAATCAGTTCTTTAAAAAAAAAAACTAGCTGATCATAGGAACCAGTTCCTCACAAAACTACCTGGTCATAGGATCCAGTTCTTAAAAAAAAAAACTAGCTGATCATAGGAACTAATTCCTCACAAAAACTAGCTGATCATAGGAACCGGTTCCATACAAAAACTACCTAGTCATAGAAACCGGTTCCTTACAAAAACTAGCTGATCATAGGAACTAGTTCCTCACAAAAACTAGCAGATCATAGGAACCGGTTCCATATAAAAACTACCTAGTCATAGAAACCGTTTCCTTACAAAAACTAGCTGGTCATAAGAACCAGTTCCTTACGAAAACTAGCTGGTCATAGGAACAAGTTCCTTAAAAAAACTAGCTGGTCATTGGAACTAGTTCTTTAAAAAAAAACTAGCTGGTCATAAGAACCAGTTCCTTACGAAAACTAGCTGGTCATAGGAACAAGTTCCTTAAAAAAACTAGCTGGTCATTGGAACTAGTTCTTTAAAAAAAACTAGCTGGTCATAAGAACCAGTTCCTTACGAAAACTAGCTGGTCATAGGAACAAGTTCCTTAAAAAAACTAGCTGGTCATTGAAACTAGTTCCTTAAAAAAACTAGCTGGTCATAAGAATCAGTTCCTTACGAAAACTAGCTGGTCATAGGAACAAGTTCCTTAAAAAAACTAGCTGGTCATTGAAACTAGTTCCTTAAAAAACTAGCTGGTCATAAGAACGAGTTCCTTACGAAAACTAGCTGGTCATAGGAACAAGTTCCTTAAAAAAACTAGCTGGTCATAGGAACAAGTTCCTTAAAAAAACTAGCTGGTCATTGGAACTAGTTCTTTAAAAAAAAACTAGCTGGTCATAGGAACTAGCTGGTCACAGATGTCGATAGAAACCAGTTCTCCAAAAAATCATTTTCGCCGCGGTCACCGCAGAAATCAGATCTCCGAGGCATTCCGGCTGGATCCGCTTGTCGCCTGGCAAACGAGCAAGGGAAAGGGAATCGTCCGCGATCATCGTGCAGAAAAAGGGCGGCAAGAAGAGCGGGGAAGATGGTCGGCAACATACTCGCCTCGTTCACTCCGCGCCGACGCGGCGCGGCCGAGGGTCGTCCCATTGTTGTTTGTCTTGCTGAATATTTTAATTGGACGTAGGCTCCGCCGCGCGTTATTTATCGTCTAACAATGCCTGGAAGACTGGTAATTAATTACGTTGTTTTGTGTTACTTTATATAAAGATAGCAGGTCGATAGGAGTTAACCGGCTGAGAGCAACAATGGTATACAATGCGCAATTAGCGGGAGCGCCTCCCCGGAGAACAATGCGCAGTCGGACACAGTGTCCGTGTGGCTGGTTGGCTGGCTTTCTGGTTGGTTGGTTGGTTGGCTGGTTTGTTGGTTGGTCGGTTGCGTGCCGCGCAGGTATTAACGGCCTCTGGTTGCGCGCGCTCTCGTGTGCGATCCTGTGCGTGAATGCGCGCGATGCAACAAGGTGCAGCGCGGTGCAGCGCGCAGTCTGACAAAAGCCCGAAAACTGAGACGTTCAGTGTTCATGGGTTGTGATACGTCAAAATACTCGGGAGGAAACGCTGATTTTAATGGGAATCATTTTCATTGAATTCAACAATTTCCTGTCAAAAATGACGCTTCACATTTCTTTCCGATACTTATTAATTTCTAGTCTCAAATATTTAATACTTTCTTCTCATTTAAGAAATCTTATTAAAGAAATCGTTACCTCTCCGATAATATATTTTATTAAATCTTTTCGTCAGTATTTCGTGGTCCCCCCACTCTTTCGCACGTCACACGGTGCATCGAGGGATCGATACACTCTAGGCGGAATTCTTTCCCCTCGGGCCTGAATTTTTGATTGCATTATTGAGAGGACAGGTGTCCGGCTATAATAGGCTGCGGCACGCTGTCGTTCCCATAACCGAGCAAAACCGTGCCGATCCTTATCGGTATGCAAACGCGTCGGATAACTGTGATTAATTGCGTTGCGCGAAACGGAAGTGGCTGCTATCGATCGTTCTTATCGCGCCCCGCCATTTCTCCTTTTGTCGACGTTTAACCAGTCTGTTTAACGAACACGAATCGCCTAAGCGGCCCTCTTTCATTGCGTAATTGTATTATTCGCCTCGGCGACCGGCTCGAGAGATCGGCAATTTGAATAATTGGCCACCGAAAAGTGTACGAGGCGAGCCCGAACGGCGAATAATGCGAGAACGTAATTAAGAAGCCCGGTGGAAACCGTTTCCAGCGTGTTATTATTTTTCTGATGGAATTATATCGCCGATTTCCGCATCGGAATTGCTTCCTGCTCGTGCACACCGGAAAATCGCGATGCTTTCACCGCGAGAACCGTTTCCTGACGCTTTGGCTAATTAAAATATTCGATACAATGTCGTAAAATGCGGAACGTTCGCTGTCCGATTGGTTAATGTAAGGTAAATATTAACTGAACATTCCTGTCGTCGTGCGTTTTTGTTTTCGACACATTAATGCAAGGAGGAAAATCGGTAGACGCGGAAGTATGGTATGAAAAGCAATTTTAACTCCACGATAATTGTACCTGAAGGTGTATCTACAATTTTTAACACTTTGATCGCCAAACTAGAAACAGCCAAAATTCCATAAAATCAAAGTAAGTTATTTAATGAAATAAAAATAGAAAAAAATTAAATGTATGATACTGAGTAGTCCTCCAACTTTCTCGCATATTACAGATCCTAATCAAGTTTGGTACAATGAATATATCAACGTAAAAATTCATTTTAAAACCTTCACGTGGCATTCAACGTGTTAAGGAAAATGCTCTTGAACAAAATTGTCTCGAATATCATCAAAATTAATTTCACTAGCACGATTCATTAATTAAAAGCACTCAATCAAAGAAATCAGACTTCTGTTATTATATTATAACTATTCATAAGACAAAGATGGAGACATAAGTGATAACAAAATTCATCGTATATAAAATAGCATTAATATAAAAATTAATCAGTAGAGTTTCAATCATCCTAAAAATATGCTGATGTTTTTTAAGTTATTATTTTTAAAAGACAGATGAAACAAAATTTTTTGAGTAGAATTCTAAAAAGATAGACGCACTCAGAAGAAATAAAAAGAGATATTGCTAATTTCGTTTAAACAACTGGAATTACAGTACTCTCGCGACACGGTACGTGCATTAATAGCTTCCACAATATTCAATTGAAAGTGTCATAACAATTCACATAATTACTTCGAACGCGTGTAAATACGTACCTAAAATGTCAGTTAAACAACGTCAATTGTATTCTTTAAATACATGCTCAAACGTTCCATCGTTTAGACCGTAATACCTCTTAACTGGTGATGTACGCTTCGCAGTATCCTTTCGGAATGGCTGTTTATCACGTACATATTAAATTAATCGAGTAAATTAATGCGTACGCGAACGGCAGAAAGAATTTTACGAAATATATACAATGAATAAACATACAGGCACCATACAACACATAATAAGAAGGATGGAAATGAAATAAACCGGAGATAAGGACGGACTCATTAACCGAATAACATGAGAGCAGCTCACCAGAGAAAAAATTCATCGCGTTGAACAGTTACTCTACTATATTCAAAATCAAAACGAATTAGCATACAATCTCGTAATTAGACGGCGCATAACATTAAACAGCGGTATCAATCCCATCGGGATCACACAATTTTCAAGGTACGCATTCTTCCATTTTTTCTCTTCTTATTCTAATGTCTCAGCGAATCTACGAAAATTCCCTCGCGATGAGACGCGGCTTTCCCAGCGTGTCGCGGAACGCGCTTCACTATTTTCAAGGTTAAAATTCACAATAAAATATTATTCTAGAGATACGTGAAATTTCATAAAAAATAAATAGAAAAATTTTTCCGTTCCACAAAATTTTATCAAAAATGAATAGAAAAATTACTTTGAGGATAACAGCATGCATTGTTTCCTTTTTTCTGTTCCTACTCTGTCTCTGCAAATCTACAAAAAATTCCCTCGCGATCGAAAATAATTTTTACAGTGTCACAAAATTTGATCAAAAGTGAATAGAAAAATTTCTTTAAGGGTAACAGGATGCGTTCCTTCATTGCTTCTGTTCCTACTCTGTCTCAGCGAATCTACGAAAATTCCCTCGGGATCTAAAATAATTTTTCCCAGCGTGTCGCAGAATGAATTCATAATTTTCATAGCATGCATTCCATGTTTCTGTTGTTATGGCTGGGGATTGAAGGAAATCCCCTCGAGCTAGAGACGGTTTTCCGAGCGTGTCGCGGAATGCGCTCCACGTCCCGGGTTATCTTTAAAGCTTTAATTCGTCGAGGCGCGGGTCGCCCGCTGCCAATCACCGGCGCATTTACATGAGAAAGGTCAGTTTCATTGACTTCACTTAAGAGAGGGTGCCACGGCAGCGTGGGGTAGGCGATAGATGAATAGCCCGAAGGTGAACGTCAATGTCACTAGGTTTCTGGGCGAAAACGCCCAAGTAAATGCAATTACGTTCGAATCAATGAAAGGGCGCGTAGTATTGATCGCCGTGATGTGACTATTGCCCCGCGTTATCGGGCATTTGAATGGGCCGTAATGGAAGTTTCACCGTTCCCATTCTGGCATCCGGAAAACTGAATATATTTCTCTATGGAATTCGCTATGGCCGAACGATTTTGCCTCGAGATTTTTATGGACGATCGACTTTTCTTTGCTTCGGGGCTGATCGAATGTATGTTACACTTTATGCACCGCTAGCTTACGTTCCAGAAGTGGTTTTTAATCACCATCGTGTGGTTGTATTGAGATGTGTACGATGAGTTTAATGACGTTCGTGTCGGTCGTTTATATTTTATATTTTATTTGTCAGCATTCTTTACTCGGACAATTACGCATGTTGCACTTTGTGCATCTATAGCTGACGTTCTAGAAGAGATATTTAATTACCATAGGTTGACGATGTTAATGTAGTATTGTTCACCATGTGTGGTAAGTTTGAAAACGTTTCGACTTACCGTTTGTATTTTGTACTGTATTTAGTACTTTTCTCTACTTGTTGTTCTTTACTTGGTCTGATTATATTTAATCACAATTTATTTACATTTGACATTATTTACATTATTATTTACATTTGACATTTAATTACAATTAGTTGGCAATGTTAACGTAATAGCGTTGACCATGACGAGTTTGGAGACTTTTTAGCCAATCGTTTGTATTTTACAAGAATAATTTGATCGCCCACTGGACACATTAAAAATTCATTCTTCGCGAACGCTGTCTGGGTCTATTAACCCACGCTTTAACCCACGCTCTCAAACCTTGTCGCTTCAATACTCGATTTCTAGCGATTAAATTAAACGGACACCTTGGAAACCTTTAAAAATGTATTTAAAAAAATTAATAACCAAAATTATAAATGGTCCTCATCCTCGTTAATCGTATAACTGTAGAAAGGGCTGAAAGACCGACATTTCCTGCCGAACAACGCCGCACCAAAAAAAAAAAGAAGAAAATCTAGCTGGTCATAGGAACTGGTTCCTTACAAAAACTAGCTGGTCATAGGAACTGGATCCTCAAAAAAACTAGCTGGTCATAGGAACTACTTCCTCACAAAAACTAACTGATCATAGGAACTGGTTCCTTACAAAAACTAGCTGGTCATAGGAACTGGATCCTCACAAAAACTAGCTGGTCATAGGAACTGGATCCTCACAAAAACTAGCTGGTCATAGGAACTGGATCCTCACAAAAACTAGCTGGTCATAGGAACTAGTTCCTCACAAAAACTAACTGGTCATAGGAACTGGTTCCTTACAAAAACTAGCTGGTCATAGGAACTGGATCCTTACAAAAACTAGCTGGTCATAGGAACTACTTCCTCACAAAAACTAGCTGGTCATAGGAACTGGTTCCTTACAAAAACTAGCTGGTCATAGGAACTACTTCCTCACAAAAACTAGCTGGTCATAGAAACCAGTTCCTTAAAAAAGAAAACCAGCTGGTCATAGGAACAAATTCCTATCGGTCATAGGCAAACAATAACACCTAAACTGTAGATGGTCCTCATCCTCGCAAATCGTATAACTGTAGAGAGGGCTAGAAGACCGACATTTCCTGCCGAACAACGCTGCACCAAAATAAAAGAAAAGCTAGCTGGTCATAGGAACTGGTTCCTTACAAAAACTAGCTTGTCATAGGAACTAATTCCTCACAATAACTAGCTGGTCATAGGAACTAGTTCCTCACAAAAACTAGCTGGTCATAGAAACTGGTTCCTTACAAAAACTAGCTGGTCATAGGAACTGGATCCTCACAAAAACTAGCTGGTCATAGGAACTAGTTCCTCACAAAAACTAGCTGGTCATAGAAACTGGTTCCTTACAAAAACTAGCTGGTTGTAGGAACTGGTTCCTTACAAAAACTAGCTGGTCATAGGAACTACTTCCTCACAAAAACTAACTGGTCATAGGAACTGGTTCCTTACAAAAACTAGCTAGCTGGTCATAGGAACTGGATTCTCACAAAAACTAGCTGGTCATAGGAACTAGTTCCTCACAAAAACTAGCTGGTCATAGGAACTGGATCCTCAAAAAAACTAGCTGGTCGTAGGAACTAGTTCCTCACAAAAACTAGCTGGTCATAGAAACCAGTTCCTTAAAAAAGAAAACCAGCTGGTCATAGGAACAAATTCCTATCGGTCATAGGCAAACATTAACACCTAAAACTGTAGATGGTCCTCATCCTCGTAAATCGTATAACTGTAGAAAGGGCTAGAAGACCGACATTTTCTGCCGAACAACGCTGCACCAAAATAAAAGAAAAGCTAGCTGGTCATAGGAACTGGTTCCTTACAAAAACTAGCTTGTCATAGGAACTAATTCCTCACAAAAACTAGCTAGTCATAGGAACTAGTTCCTCACAAAAACTAGCTGATCGTAAGAGCCAGTTCCTTAAAAAAGAAAACCAGCTGGTCAAAGGAACAAATTCCTATCGGTCATAGGCAAACATTAACACCTAAAACTGTAGATGGTCCTCATCCTCGTGAATCGTATAACTGTAGAAAGGGCTAGGAGACCGACATTTCCTGCGAAACAACGCCGTACCAAAATAGAAGAGAAACATTTCCGCGATCCCCGAAACGCGAAGCACAAATCGTCGTCCCTGAAAAATAAAGCTGCCTGTGCTCGGTTGCAAGTCGGGAGACAACGTTCGCGAGTCATGATTCGCTAGGGGGCGCCGGAAAAAGGTCTGACCGAGTTCGAAAAAAGCGGCAGCCGTCTGCCGCGATCGGTAGCAAATGAGCGGGGCGCGTTCGTTCGCACCATTCCGGGAGTTCTCTAAGCCGATGCGATGCGGCGCTCTTCGTACCACGAATACCCGACATTGTCGGGGAGCATCCATCGTCGTCGGGGGGTCACGGCTTCGTCTGTTAGCTGGGTTCTTCTTCTACTTTTTTTTTTCTTTTCTCCGTCGGGATTACGCGTCGCATCGGGGCGTTGTGTGCCTCGCGAAACGGCCACCAACACCATGCCATCACTCCGCACGCCGGTACGGTGCGCTGGCAAGAACCGTCGACGACGAAAACGATGGCAATGACAACAGACAGAGGGAAGAAAAAGAGCGCGTCCCGAGACAAAGAAACAAATTTCTAAAGAGGATGTCGGAGTTCGTCGTCGGTGGTTCCGCGTATAATGTTGTACGCACGCGATCGCGACTAACGATGGTTAGGGACGTTCCGGAAGAACTGCGGGGAAAAAGAGAAAAAGAGCGAGAGAGACAGCCGTTGGTGGTGGGATGGAGGAACCGGAGAAAAAGTCACAAAGGGCGCAGCACGTATCGCGCATATAAATGACAATGCCGGCAGTTGCCGGTGGAACTGATGAAGTGTCGTGTCTGTGTTTCTCTCGTCCGCCCTCCAACAACCACCCCCGTGAGACTTTGTCGTCGGGGGCTTCTCATCCGTCGTCGCCTCGCCCTCGCACCTCGAGGGTGCCCGTCGACCCTCCACGACGGTTATTGTTGCGGTTACCAGAAGCCCTCCGACGACGGAGTTAATTGGGCAACGATTGTGCCCGATGCTGCTGCTGCTGTTACTGCTGCTGCTGCTGCGACTGCTGCGACTGCTAGCTCTTGCTACCCGTCTCGCTTTTCTTTATTCTCCGAAAGAGATACACTAGCGACCCGCTCACCTCGGACCACGACACGGCCCTGACCGTACACGAACAAAGGTTACAGAAGTTTCTTTGCTTCCTCGGGAACCGAAATAACGCTGGGGTCCTCGGGATCGGTCAATGCCGAGAACTATGCCGGCGATCGATTGTGGCTGATCACTGGGAGCTTGGGATGAGGATTTTTATGTATTTTACTTATTTTGGTTGGTTTCTGTTCAGTTGTCTTTCCAGTGTGAATGCTTTATGGAAATATTTGGTAGCAATGAGGTGAAATATAATATATACCAATGTGCTTACTATGACAAATTGTGAAGAATTTTTCGTCGGATTGATTGTACGAAAACACAGAAGAATTACTTAAAGACAAACGAAAAGCAAACACAAAAGACCTGGTAAACAGATTAATATGCTTTTGCTACGAACGAAACATAGTTTGATAAACACGATCTTGCAAAGTCAAGAAAAGATGATTAATCTACTGTGTATGTCGTTATTTAAGATTGTAGTACATACCGCGACTATATAGTAGGATACAAACGTTGCACTTAGTAGAATGTTTTGCCTATGCCATGAAGGTTGTTTTGTAGATGTACATGCTGCTGGTAGCGAACGTTCCAAGTTACTGTGGTTATGTTATACCGCACACACAACGTTTATGCAACACTTTAGAGGGCATGTAGGATTGATTTACAAGGTAGGGCAATAAAGTGGGAATAATTTATTGGACTTCCAACGCGACTACTGGAATTGTATACTTGCGCATTCTCATGACCCTTGGAGAGAACTGTAACTCTCTTTGTGTCCTCAGAATCGTGACCCTTTTACATTCCTAAAGACCTTCGAGTACTGGGGGTTTTTATAGTCCCCGTGACCTTTAGAGTTGTGGTCCCTCCGAAGTCCTTAAACTAGCTCTTAAGGTACTGTGAATTTTTTGGATTTCTGTGACCCTTCAAGAATAGTGCGATGACCTTTTGTATTCTTAAATATCCATAGACCCTTTTGTCCTCAATGAGTTTGGAAATCGTGAACCTTTAAATATCGATGACTTTCAAAATCTAGTAGTCCTTTATTGTTCCAATCAATTGTAGCGTTCGCTTGGAATTAATTCCTCAGAAAAATCCGTGGTCACCCATCTCAACAAGTGCCCCGACGTTGGTTGCTTAACTCTGGATTACGACTAACCACGTCTCAAGAAGTCCACTGAATCCACTCTACAATCGTAGTAGATAGAATAACTTCTGCTATACTTAGAACAATTTCTATTATCGGGACTATTCCTTGGTATTTTTATTTTACCGAATTTCAATCACTAGTTCCATTATCCATACAAATATTTACAGTATTACATAAATTATTACAGGATGGTTAATAGTACTAAAAATTGTCTCATTTTTCTGCATCACTAAAAATAGTTATTTTGCAAAACAATCTGTCGCTCAGAATTTTAGTCTCATTGAACCCAATAAAATAATAAATTGCAATTCTCGTGCATGCATTAATTATCTGATTAACGCAACCCCCACCACCCTACCAGCCCTTCTACCCTCAATCTCCCCAACAACCCTGTCAAATACTACAAACCCTGAAAACGAAGGTTCTCCCGCATCCACCAGCCATCCCAAAATTTGCATATCGCTAGACAACGCTTTGATTCATCTGGCAACAGTCGCCGGGCGTCAACACGGGAGAGAGTCTTGCGGATAGCGACTCGAGTCGCCTCGACTCGGTTCGCGAGCACGTCCAGAGCATTTACATGGAAATAGCCCGCCTTGACGTGAACCAGGGTATCCTTTCGGCGGTCTCTCGGCAGAGCCGGGAGTTTCGGGGCGATAATTGCAATAATTGTCGCGCGGTGTATTGTTCGTCCACTTGGAGAGCGAGCGAGCGAGACAGATTGATAGAGAGTAAACACGTCGGTCCGTCTACCCTGCATATGGAACAAGCGGTCGCTTGATTCTCGGCTGATTGTTCCATTCTGAGAGCATCCCCCGGCTCGGACGCGCCGCGTCGCCTCCTCTCCACACTCGGCGTCGCGGCACCCGGCGTCGGCCGAGTACAACTTGCCGGCTCCAATCCCGAAACCACGTCCATCCGTGTCCAAGTGTACTTTCGTGGGGCCGTCGTACGTGTGCCGGCAAACACGAGGAGTGTCTCTCCTCTTTCTCTTCCCTCCTCTCCTCTCTCCACCTCTTCGTCTCCTGCTCGCAGGTTGCTCTCCGCAGCCTAACCTAACAACCCTCTCCTCGTACACGCGGCGACGAAAACGAAACAATCACCGATTCCTTCATACGTGATTGCCCGTATTGTCTGACGCCGGCCGCAGACAATGGCCACGGGGTTTATCACGCTGCTCCCTTTTCAAGATCAACCTCCCTAGAATCGCAGAAATGTTGCACCGTGTGGCGAATTGTCTTGCGCGACAACGGCCGCTTTGGTGATCGTCGAATTTTTCAATTTACGGCATTTTAACAATCACCGAGTCCTAATTGAGGCTGACACATACTCCTTTATAATGTTAATAGTATTCGATTTATTCCGATTTCATAGGATTTTTATGGTAACGCGTACTTGACTACGGAAGTGTACCGAAAAATTTCTCAAGAAAATATTTCCGTAACTTCACGAATTCTAGAAGAGAAAATCTGAAATCCGCCATTTTGACTCGGTTAGGGTCAATGGAAAACATTTTCAACCACCGAAATTACATGCTTGAATAAACATGGATGAGACAAGTGAAGTTTTCTGATCAAAGTTGTATGATGTAGAAGAGAAGAGTTTGCGCTCTTGTTTATTTCACCTTGAAATGACCTTGAAACGTCACGCGAAGGCCATATGAAAATTTTTGTGTGAAAACAAGCATTGTATGATGAAGAAGAGAAGAATTTCCGCTCTTATTCATTTGACCTTGAAATGACCTTGAAACGTCCTGCGAAGGTCATATGGAAGTTTTTGTGTGAAAACAAGCTTCTCGTTCTGCATCTTTCAGTTCTCCAGATAGTGAAGAGAAAGTACTTTGTTTGCTGAGGGTTGTTTTCACCCCTTAGTACGAGCAATTGCCGACACCAAAAAAATATGTGATCAATATTTTGCCAAGAGCTGTGCGTCGGTGTATCTATGTTCCCTCGAAAGTTCCATTTCCATGAAAATATTGTTTCTCATGAAAATTACGCTATTAAATTCACTGCGAACTGATTGGAAAAAATGTGCGCAAGGCAAATCGCCATGAATTTGAAGATCGAAGTCTCCGCTTTATAATGGTCGTATAAAAGTTACAATTGGAGTCCGCCCCGAAGGAGCATGATTTTTTCTTCTCGAGAATGTCTGGCTCACAGTGCGTCGCGGCGGGATATCGAGGTCGCCGATACGTACCGCGACGCGATTAATTTTGTCCGTTGAAAAATTTCATTGAAAAATCAGTGAGTTATTACCGCACGGAGGCCGTGTTCTGCGGATGGTCTTGTTTTGAACGAGAGTGAAGGTGGATGTTCAGGATTATTCGCGTGTGTATAGTAGGTATTTTGCGAAGAAACAGCTTTTTAACGCTGTTGTTGGTTGCCTGGGTTTGAATTTAAAATGCGGTGGCGATGTCGTGTTCGATGAATATATGCTGGTTCTCCTGCTAACGTCTTCTTATTAATATGCTCCCTGCTGGGTGCACTGTTTCTGGTATGAACTGAGACATATTCTTAAGATAAGTGATTATTTTGTCATTGATAATGATTTTTTTGTACAACGGCGTGCAATCTTAATTCACAGTTTATTCATACATACTGAGTAGATTTTGTTTTTGTTATCTTCAAGAACAATCCTCGGTATTTGAACTATTCTAACTTCCTGAAAAAAAAATTGTAGAATAATCTACCTGAGTTTATTTTAAAGTTATTTTAAAGCTGTAAGGTCATTTTCACCGAGAATGCTTGTACATTACGTAGCACATAGAAAAGTAAAGGCATTACTTTTTCCTTCCAAAAATGCGACAACTTTGAAGACCTATACAGACATTGAAAAATTTTGTTCATAACTAAAAGCACTGTGAGACCAAAGATTGAAGTGTCCCGTTTACAACAAGCTCTTGAGACTTGATGTGTGATATTTTATAGCCGTTTTATCAAACCTTGAATGAGAATTGTGCTGGAATTAGAATAACTCAAGGTACAAGAAATTGCATGATTAGACTTGTACCTTGTGTATAGGGCATGCTTAGAGTATATCTAATGTATGTATAGTGTGTGTTTAGACTGTGTAATAACGCCATTTATGTCGAAGAGACTATTTCTCTACTAGTCACTGTCTGTGCAATGCTGACCTTTTCTACTGATCTTGAACTTTGATATTAATATGGTATTATACTGTACTTTTTTAACGTTAAAAGTTCTAAGCATTAAAAATGTCTATATTACACTGCCTTACAAAAATTATGAGACAATGTTTATTCAAGTTTTGCGCTAACGTTGTATCATGCATAATTAAATAAAACTCGGTAAATTCCGAAAGAAGGATCTTAATAATTCGAATAATAATTCTAGGACTTATAAAATATTAAAATGGATACCCACCACACACCGATACTAGCTGTCTTCCATACATTTGTAGTAGCTGCCTTCCCGACCATAATCAGTCGAGATTGCAAACATTCGAATGTTTGGAGTAGCACGGTCTGCTATTGTGGCTGTCAGCGCATCTCAAATCCCTTCTCCCAAAGAATAGATTCCAATAAAACCGACGAAGAACTGACGAGACAGGCAATAAGATTGACACCCTAAACACTCAACTCGCGTCTAATGGAGGGCTGAACGATTACTATAACCAACAGCCCGTCAAGATCCCGCTTCCAAGAATCGGGCTCTACCAATTTGTATTTTCTGAATGTTCAACAGAGAATAAATTATAGATTGTCACAGTCAATTGCTAGAATAGCCGCGGCAAGTAGAAACAGCGAGCAATGAACAGACACGTTTGACGAGTCCTATTCAATCACAAACAGCCGCCATAAATCTTAATTTTGCATGAGCTAAGCTTCGGTTCCGACGATCTATCCTTTAGAGGGAAGCTTACTTTACCACACAGCTGGCATATTAACTCGGCGAGGCTTCAATAATCGATCGCCAATACCAATCACCGATTGCCCAACGACCGTAATGTCTTCACTCATCACATTGTCTTCGTTATACCTCATCAATTAGTTCTAGCCGATCGGCTAAAGGCTGGAGGCGCCAATCTTGATAACATTTCTACACACATTCCTGCGTCCTCGTTTGCTATAATGCACTTTAGGCACCCAAGCACCGGGACAGTAGAGCCAAAAGTGTGAATATCAAATATAAAAATATCGTGTTGCACAATGTCAACCGATGCGTTAAACAACGTACGGCGATAATAATTGTATTTTCAAAAGTGCAATAAATAAAAGCAAACGCCTTAGTATGACGGTAATAGTGTCTTACAATTACTTAAATTGAAATATCTAATAACTGTTCGACGTGAGGAGGTTAATACTTTTTTTATTACTACTGTGGAGCTGCATCCATCCAGGTATTAACAAATACAGCATTCCATTAAAAAAAAAACGAAGTTGACCTCCATATGACCTTCACTCACAAAAATACTAATAATATCAATATGTTTTCTAAAATATTTTCGAGCAATAATCGAGTAATAATAAGAACATCAAGATGTCGAAATTGGGCGAGACACCCTATATATCAAGTAAATAAAAATGTTAATTGGCTGAAATAGTTTTGTGACACAAATGACTAGGTGGAATTTGAGATAGTAAAAACCGGAAAAGGATTTGACGATACTACCATATTTTCCTCCATTTCTTGATGTTAATAGAAAAACGAATGAATTTCTATTCGACTCATGTTTCATGCAACTGCTTCAGAGGAGTTTGATCTTGAAAACTGAAATGAGTTCGTGTAGTTCCAATTTAATAGTCAGAGACGATATGTATAATGTAACTTCAAATTGAAACTCCGGCTAAAGAAAAATCGCGAAGACCAAAAACTGTCTTGCAAATAAATGAAGTAATGAATAAAGGAATCAATAAATGAAATAAATTTCCTTAATGGTATGAAAGAACTTTTACAAATGGATATACCCTATTTCGAATTTTTCTGCACTTTATATATCGAAGAGTTAAACAATTTGGCAAATGAGTGGCTCAAATTCCTTTGGACATGTATCGTAATAAAAACTGCTAAATAAATCTGATTAAATGGATTCTTGTTACTTCAGCTATTTCAGCGGGACACCATCTATAAAAACCTGTAGGGCATAATAGTATTTCTCGATCACAAAGCTTCGTAACTATACCGCGGATTCTTATATATTTTTGAGAAAATGGAATGATCTGTAAAGTAATAAAAAATTAGAAAGGCGTCAGAATTACGTTGTTTTCGGTGTATCAAAATTACGGAGGGGTGGAATCAATTTTTATCGATCCCCTGTTTCCCACAATCCATGCGAAACATATTTATTTTGCATAAATATTCGCTATTGATTACATTTGAATCGGACATACGCAGCAAACATGTTATTGTTATTTTTATAATAGAAAATAGTGAGTAATGCTCCGTGGATCTATCGTCAACGAGAATTTCGTTAATTGGTGACGTTCCGTGCACCAAGATGGAGGATCTCGCTGAACGCAGACGACAGGTAGCATCGAGGCACTCGAGCACGTCGCGGCGACAACTATTTGACTAATTATCGTTGTAGAGACCAGTGTACGGGTCCGGTCGTTAAGGTTACGAGCGGCGTCGGGCACGGCCGGTCGTAATCCTCGCGTCTGCAACGAGTATGACGCGTTTCACGGACCTGATTTCCTTCTGGACCTCGGATCCCCTCGGCTCTACCCTTCGGGCGCTGTCGCGACGTCGCCTGTTTCTGTACACCGCGCCGTCGGCAAATAAAAATAAAACCAATTAAATATCTTAATTAAGGCTATTAATCAAGTTGTCGGGACGTGCGCGGCTACCGTGCGGCCTGATTCAGGAATGGCAGGCGGCGTGCGATTTCTTGCCGGTCTAACTACGGCGCTACATATTATATTCCGTGCACACCAGCCCGCCGGATCTCCTGGAATGCGACGTACGTATACGAGAGGCCTGGACGACTCGATCGAATTGGATCGAGAGATCGACCGATCGATCGATCGATCGATCGCTCGGATGCTCGCTACGTGTTCCCTCTCGTTGCCGGTTTTGGAGCGCAGATTTTCTTGAAATCTCGTGACGACGTGTACAGGACTCTCGCGTGTTCCCTGCGTCGCGACGATTTCTGACAACGTCGCGTGACTTCTGCAGTATGTTAAGCGTCGCCTGGCGAAATTTATGCGGTTCCGATACACGGCCGGGTTCCCTGCGATTGTTCCCGGCCCACCGAGATGAATTTATTTGCTCCGGGCGAGGGTTCGGGAACATTGTCTTCGAAAATGGTAGCTGAACTGGTCATCGAAAGTGAGAAGTCGAATTTGGACACTTTGTCTTCTTAGGGACCCCTATAGTTTTGTCAAATTAACTCCTTGCACCTCGATTTATTTTACAGTTTCAGGGACTAGAACTTTTTTTTTTGTAGTTCGTAGTATCATAAATAAAAGGAGGAAATTTAAGTCTATTTTATGTTTGTATGTTCTTCAATAGCTGCACATTAACAACGCCAAAATAGAATTTTATTTCGGTTTAACACGTTGTGGGAATTTTTACGTTAATATATTCATTGTACCAAATTTGATTAGGATCTGTGAAGTGCAAGAAAGTTGGAGGACTACTCATTATCATGCATTTAATTTTTTTCAATTTTTATTTCATTAAATAACTTACTCGGATTTCATGGAATTTTTTAGGGTTTTAGTTTGGCAGTGGAAATGTTAAAGGAAATTAATAACATATGTATTAATTGAACTCTGTTCAGAATCTTCGTCACGAGCATGACTCGATATTGTAGGGCAAGGGGATAAAGTAATTTATTTGATGAAGCGAAAATTGGAAAATTAAGGTGCGTTATAACTTTTATCATTTTCTTGCATTTTGCGGAGCTAAAGAAAATTTTATACTCTAAATATATTAGTAAAACATTTATTTTTAATCTCACATTAGTCTCCCATTCTAAGGAGATTCTAAGTAGATGCACGAAGAGGAATCCAAGAGATTTTTTAAGCAAACTGGCTTTAGTCTTCTGTGGTTTCATTATTATTTCATTCTGAGTTTCATTCATACATTATCGAATGCATTATGTATAATAATAGACCGCATTCTCCACGCTGAACTTCATCTACATTGTATTACAATGCAGCGTTGTTTGTCTTCTATTTATTTTCTCTTGAATTTGACTATCTTCTCCAATCTTTCTTCCTGTTTTGTATTCATTTCATTTGCAAGTATAATGACGTATTACTGTTACAATAATTAGCGTTCGAATAACCGGGCGCTAAACGGTGCTAATTTACATTTGCTTGAAATAAGGAGTGCAAGAAGAAGCTGTGCTCGTGTAAAGGTTTTGTACAGTTTTGTGGTCAAATAAATAAATTTGTAGAATAAAAATTCTGAAACCAATCATTCTCATAACTGGTTGATGTTTCCATTATTAAATCCCATAAACTTTCTCAGATTCAATCAAGTTTGTCACATTTCATGTCAATTAAGTCAAATTCTGGAAATAAAATCGTAAATAATTTGATTAAAATAGTAAGTGTTATTTATGTTGCTTCAAAATTCTTGAAAAATATTGTACAAATGAACTTATGGGCTGACTTGATACATGTGGTAAGCCCACATCAAAAGTAATAGAATAATAATAATATTTTCAACAGTCGACTCAGTGCAAGTTTAACACTAAACCTACCACGGTCAATATGATCGGTTTTATATTCTACAATTATTGAAACTATAAAAATTCATTTATGGAAAATAGTGAAATAAATTTCCTTGATCAAGCATTTATTATATCGAAAACTACAGACAATCTCAATTCTATGTTAATGCTTGGTAGGTTTACTGTTAAAAATGGACTCGAAGTTCCACGACAAAAGAAATTAATAATCAACCCCTCGCCATACGATTTTTTCAGGGCTACAAAAATTAATTTAATAAATATCAATTTCAATAGAATAAAATTCTCTTTCATCCCAAAAGAAGGGCATATAGAAAGGGTTAGAAATGTAAGTAGTACGAACAGACGTTAAATCAGATGTTAAATCGAACAGACGCACATCGCTTCTCCCTCGCACAATTAATTAAAAACCAAATAGATCCTCGAGCAGTCAATTCGAACAATTCTCGCGGAACTGTTGCCAATGGAAAGCCTATGAGCTCCCACGCGTTAATTGAAGACGTATCGAGGGGCTCGTCGAAGGTCCTCCGATGATTCCCGGAGCCCGGACGTTAATTCCGTGTTTATTAACTGTCGAGGCGGCCGGGGGGACGCACGGAGTTAATTAATAATGCGCCTCGGTAATTAAGTGGCGGCTCGATTCAACGCTCGATACTTTTTAACGAGGCCGGGCTGCGTCCCGGTGTTTCGCGGAGGACGGGTCGCCGCGGCGTAATTAAGACCGTTCGCGAACAATTAAAATTTATCGGCGACGATTGCGGGCTTTCGCGTCCGGCCTTTTCGCATCGTCCTCGACGTAATCCAACGCCTGCGGTATTTTACACGGCCATAAAGTCGCCGTATTTATTCGCGTTGCATAAGCAGTCTTTCGCGACGCGAACGCGCGCGCGCGCGTAATACGCTCGCCGGTTGCATTATTAGTCACAGTTCCTTATCCGCTCTGCTCGATTTTTCCTCCCCGCCGAACTCCCGGTAACGATCGCCGACAAAGATGTTTCGGGGGAAGCCTAGGGTCCCGGGGAAACCATAATTACCGCGCCCTAGGATCCGCCGGGCATTCCGTTTCTAATTAGACGCTGCGATCTCGCGGATCGCTCGCGAACCGTTTGTTAAAAAACCACGGATTGCTCGCGAGAGCCTCAGTGTTAGTTTCATCTATTTCAGGATAATGATCTTCGACTGTCCCCGATCCAGTTAGGCCAGTCCCCCTAATGGGTCTCCTCCACAGCCGGGGGAAATAGAAAAACGAACGGGGATCCTTGCTGCGAGAGGCCGGAATCAGATCTTTAGTTTAATTAATTGATTCGAGGATGATCGCTTATCTAACTTGATCACCGTTGATAGTGGCTCGGCCATTTATAAATCCTATAATTTATAAATCTTGGTATTATCCGGTTCGAAGAGATACGGAATTTCTTTATTCCGGAGTCTCGTAATGGATTTGCTGATATTTATTAGACGTTGATCGGAAAGTTTTTCAAAATAAATATTTTTATCGTCTCATTCTTTATCATAGTTTATAAATCTTGGTATTATCCGAAGAGATACGGAATTTCTTAGTCGGAATAATTCCGGGACGCTTATCATCCAGGCCTTGACGACATATACAGAGAAATCACTGTATTTTTGTAAATATAGATTTTTCTACCTTCTAGCTCTATTGCATCCACTTTCATTTATTTCTCCTGTTCTGTTCAATAGAAAATTACGAAAAAATTCAACAATATCATACCTAATAGCGGACACAATTGTAAATTTTTCCAGAATCTTCGCTCCCAAATTGAACATTCAAACAAATCCAAACGCTCAAGTCCAGTCGAATGTACATCGATCTTATCACACTGATCTCTCAAGCTTCTTGGCCCCTCACGGGGTATACTCCGCGATAGTGGGGATAATTCCGCGACGTTTATCATCCAGGCCTTGGCGACATATATAGAGAAATCACGGTACTTCGGTGGAGGGGATCGAGTAATGGATTAAGGTGTAGTTTATAGGTTAAGCTCTAGGAGTTGCTGTACGAGTAGTACGAAGCTGAAGAGTGGCACCAATTTATTATTTTTAAAATTTATTATTATAGTTTATTACACAATTATTTGGACACCTAATAGAACCGAGTCCTCGCATCCCCGGTGCCTTTCACCGCAAAACGAGAGGAGCGAAGGCATCGGGACGCGGCGGAACTGGGACAAGAGGTCTAATTATTGTCGACATTATTAGTGCTCGCGGTAACAGAAATCGCGGAGAACGAAGGCCGGGTGAATAGATGTCGGAGGGCGGGTCGGCGATAGATGGGTGACTCGTAAACGCCCGGGCCCGAGCTTCTCTCGTCGTGTCGTCTCGAGGAACGCTTCGAGGAAGGAAACCAGAAGCCCCGGCTTCGGGTATAGACGCGCGCATTATGTCTCCGTCCGCCTAGCGGCGCGCCGTGTGACGTGACGTGAGTGTTCCAGACAACCTAATTACATCACAACATAGCGCCACGCTATGGGCTACCCTCTCCTATATTCTCGCCCACCTATAGACCACCTTTCCTGAAGCTTGCTCTCACCCTTCCCATCCAACCCTCTGCCCTCTTCACGGCTCGCCTATACCCCTGCGAACAAGACTGTCGACGATGGAACATTATTGTACGCCGCTATCGGAACAGAGACATTCAGCGTTTTCGTTCTGGCTCCGTAACCTCCCTAACTCTGGCCCCACCATTTTATTCGAATTTCTCTTTCGTCATATTACCCCTAGTCAAAATACAAATAATTTTTATTACCTTTTTCTTTCTATCTCTGCTGTGTTCCGAGTTATCGAGCTTGGAGAGTTTTCGAGTTATCGAGTCGAAGAATTTCCCCCCATTTTGAAGGGTAACACCTCCTAAATCTGTTTCTCCTCTGACAAAAAAATATACGGGTCAAATAATTTTGACTGGACTACAAATGTGCAAGCTTCGCAAAAATTGGTGATGCTCCTTGAGGACTCCGTCGACTACCCGAAGAAGCTAAAGCGATTATCTGGAACTGTGACGTCAACGGCAAAATTGAGCGTTCGCGATCGCGCCGGTTTTCGGAATCGAAAGTCGGCCAATGGCCGGGCAGGAATAAGAAAAAGAAGAGGGGGGGGGGTCAGTCATTCATAAGCGACGAGAGAGGAACCCTGTCGCAGACTTTCACTGCTCCCGACGTCAAGGGCACTGGCGACGATGCGCTCGATCGACGGCCCGGCAAGTTAAACATCGGCTAGGTATCTGCTGGTTGGGTATCGGTACGCCGTGCACGATGGGAAAAGTGTGCTCGCTCCCGGCGGGACTCTAATCGTTTTGTATCGCTATCGCAGCGGCGCGCGCGCGGTCTTCGTCGTTTAAGCTAGCGGGTCGCGACGTACCAATTAACGGGCGGGACGTTTTAACTGATTACACGGGAGGAACGGCGACGTCGGGATCATCTGTTAGCGATTTTTCGTTTTCTCGAGGATATACGGAACGGCTGGCGCGCCGGTATCGTCCCTAGCCTGTACACCAGGGTTCGTTCGATAAATTAAAACCCTTTCGTAACTCCCGAGGTGGGACGCGCCCGGCGATAATGTCGACGAGAGGCCCGAACGGGAATTAATAACTATGCGGAACGTGACCTCGTAATAAGCGAGGATAGAAAAGAGGCGCACCTCGAGCACAGCCGGCGAGAATGAGAGGTACGCCGGGTTTTGCGTTGCCAAAGTTACTTGGTTCGACTGTCAACCCTTTGCGCTACAAAGTGCAGAGCAAAGTAAGCCCCCCTCGCTCCCCACAAATTTGGGATATTTATTCCTAAAATCTAATGCATCTCTAATTCATCTTAAATTCATATTACTAAAATAATTCATTTGTGGACCTCTTACTGAGGTGAGGGTAACATGGCCCCCTAACAACAATCGGAAATAAATAAAACAAACTCTTTCCTCTGTATGCAAAAATGTGCACTCTCGCATCTCTCCGTATTGATCCACTGAATAACGTCTTCCACAGATTATACATTCACGTTATTAAAGTAGAAATCATTTCTGAACTCACACGAATCTACAACACATGTTTTTTAAATTTCCCTTACAAGCCTAATTAAAAAATCGTGAAGAGCAACATCCAGACTAAACGCGATTTTTCCAGAATATTCATTACAGATCAGGCAGGAAAACTGAAGTCCATTTCAAAAATTGTTATTCTGCATTTAAATTGTGTGCCATTAGGTACGAGACTGACCGTATATTAACCATGACAGAATTCCTAGACCAAAAGGCGCCATTTGCACCCGAAAATCGGACATTCATATACATTTCAATGCGAACAATACACCTGCGTATTGTTCTACTGTGTGTCATCTGTTCTGTCAAGGCGTGCTGTATAAGCGTAAAAATTAATGCATCATTACGGTCCGTGTGCCTGTGCAACGGATAGGTGGCGGAGTCTTCCCCGCGAGTGGTTCGAAATTTATATGAGCCGTCGGTGTGCCCGCGGTTTAAATGAATAACCGGCGGAAATTCGGAACGCAATTAACGGAAAGAACGGGGCCGAGTGCAAAGAGAGATTGGACACGTATGAATCGGCAACGGTCGCGGTTCGTCAATTAACGCGGCGATCGCGAAAGTACCGGGCCGCTTTGTGCGACACGTGTTTGCCAATCAATGGTTCGTTTCAATTTGTACGCGGGCTCGGCGACGGTCCCGGGCCATTATTGCTGCCGATTAACATCGATACCGAGAAGGGCTTCATAATTCACAGCGACCGGTGGAGGGGGACGGGGTGAGGGGGGAGGGAGAGAGAGCATGGCGGTGTATTATTTGCGCGAGCCGACAAATATTGCGAAAAAAAGGCACGGCCGTCGGAGAGAGAGAGCTCGTTTGCGGGTTTCTTGCGTCGGGACGCCGATAATGGCCAACACCGCCGTACGGTTTTGCTTCCTCGCGAGCGGGGCATGCGCCCGCGAGATGAACCGTTTTTCCCCGGTTTTTATCCGTCTGTTTTCTGCTAATGACTCGCCGCGCAATAAAGTCGCGGTATTAGTATTATTATTGTTATTACGCTACGAAACTTCATTACCGGGAGAGCCACTTAATATACACGCCGCGGAGAGAGAACTTCTTCATCATACGCGACCGCGGTGGTAGACACCGTCGGGGAATTCTTTCACAACGTGCGCGCCACTAAATGGTACATAAATTACGCGCAACGCTATTAAGATAAATTGCCAGGCCTATCGGGCGACACTTGCGGCCCGATGTTTGCCTGAAAAACGCGGATTCAATCGGGAAACCAGGAGAAAAGTGCATACCGCCGGCTTATAATTTTATTCTGTCGTGGATCGTAGACGCGAGGCGAATGATTGATACACGAGCCGCGGCAACCCCGGCCGACTCGGTTTCCAATCGTTAACCTTTTCCTATCATTCGCGCGTCGCGCCGGTTTAATCTCGCCGACACGCGAAACTGCCGGCCGAGAATGTCTCTATCAGCCTCGTAATGCGGCGATTTTTATTTTGCAACCGCCTGAAGAATCCTACCGCTGACTGTGTGGGAACGATTCGCTGCCGTGTCTATTTTGATCATTTATTCGGCGTGATTGATGCAGGCGTAAGCGTTGTGAATGTAGATGCCATTAACCCTTTTTCACATTTTTATTCGTTCACCGCGATCACTGTGGAATATTTTTTAGCTCGATCAAGATCATTAAGTGACGAAGATGTTGGCATAGTTGTGAATGTGGACTCCATTAAACTTTCCTTACATTTTTATTTGTTCACCGCGACGACTGTGGAATATTTTTTAGCTCGATCAAGTTTATTCAGTGCAGAAGATATTTTTATAACTTTGGAAAGTTGTAGCTGATGGACTTGTTACTTTCACGAGGTTACACCGGAAGGTGGCTCCTGAATTTTCTGAAGCTATGACATTTTGTTGCCCCCCCCCCCGCCCCACGTAATGGACGGGGCCAAATATGATGGTAACTGTTTGAAAGAATTTGTATTTATGACTGTTGAATATTTTTTAGCCGAATCATGTTTATTCAGTAAAGAAGATATTTTTATGAGTTTGGAAAATTGTAGGAAAATTGTAGCTTAGGACTTGTTCCTTTCACGAGGTTACACCGGAAGGTGGTTCCTGAAAATTGGGATGTTTCTAAGGCTATGGCATTTTGGACCTCACATAATGGACAGAGCCAAATATGATGGTAACTGTTTGAAATAATTTATATTTACGACCCTGGAATATTTTTTAGCTCAATCAAAGTTCGTTAAGTGAAGAAGATATTTAAGTATGTAAAATTGTGTGAAAATTGTAGCTAAAGCCTTTCACGAGGTTACACCGGAAGGTAGTTCCTGAATTTTCTGAAGCTATGACATTTTGCTACCCCCCCCCCCCCGTAATGGACGGGGCCAAATATGATGGTAACTATTCGAAATAATTTATATTTATGACTGTTGAATATTTTTTGGCCGAATCATGTTTATTCAGTAAAGAAGATATTTTTATAAGTTTGGAAAATTGTAGCTTAGGACTTGTTCCTTTCACGAGGATACACCGGAAGGTGGTTTCTGAAAATTGGGATGTTTTTGAGGCTATGACATTTTGGACCCGCCATAACGGAAGGGTCCAAATATGCCGGTAACTGTTTGAAATAATTTATATTTTATTTTATTTACGGAATAATTTATAACGTCATCGCAGTTTCGTATTAGTCTTATCCATTTCTAGTCATCGAGTACATGTTCAACGAAATATTACAATGGGGGGTCCAAAATGTCATAGCTTCAGAAACTTCAGGAACGATCTTCCGGCGTGACCTCGTGAAAGGTTACAAATATTTTTAGCATCACAATAACCTGAAGAGATATTTAGGTGGCGTTACTCTAAAGGACCACCCAGTACAGTTCCCTGCATTTTCTCACTGGCCGTCAGAAAACACACGGCACCGTTAGAAATAATTACAGCAGGTCCTCGAGGCGCGGTTGCTTTGCGGGAGCCATTCAAGAACGAGTAAAGCGCGGCTCTGGTAATATTTCTACTGAAGGTGTTCCCGGTGGCGGGGGCAAGGACGTCTCGACGGTGAAAACGCGCCTGCGACCCAGTGGAGGCAATTTTTCCGATTTCCGGCCGTCCGCAACGTTGTTCGGGATTCCGGCATCCTGTTCAGGATATGGCTCGGGAACGAATTTAGCCCCGCTTATGTCCTTATCAGTCCGACATTGGCGCGCGCGTGCAGACGTTTTCTGCTGTAGCCGTGGCAAAGAAGCAACTTCCTCGGAACACGACGACAGCCGGTCGGGAACGTTGGTAAGTAAAATCGAGTTCTGCATTCAATCACAGGAATTGCCAGGGACGACCGCCGCGCCGTCTCCTTAGTTCTCCAACTGAGATTACTCGGGGCTCGCCTCTGTTTCAATCGATATAGATAAAACTTCGAGGCACAGAAACAGAAACAGAAACGGGGAAGGAGAGGGCTGGAGGCGAAGAGAGAGAGAGAGACAGAGAGGAGTAAGAAAGCGGACACGGGTTATAAATTGTCGCCGAGGGCTCGGGGCGACCGACTCGTAATTTTCACGGTTAAAGAAATTCCATTGCTCGAGGTTTCACCCGGAATTTTTTAATTGAATCACGAGTTCAAGCGAACTCCGCGCCGCCGGGGCTAAAGCCTCTCTCTCTCTCTCTCTCTCTCTCACTCTCTCTCTCTCGCCGACGACGACGCCGCCTCGCAAATCTAAATTGGCAGATCCGTGGAGAAACATTTGTAAACACGTTTAATGGGGGCTCGGTGGTACGCGATAAAAAACCAGTCGCCTCCTGGAAACCGCGGCCGGTTTGCCGGTTTGCTGGTCCGAAGTTTTCGCTGGATGCCCCTCTCGCAGATCGATCCCGAAAAATCTGCGGAGGTCGCTTTGTGGTGGGCGATAAATCGGAACACGGAGAACGCTGCGGATGTTTGTTCTATTTTTTCCAGGAATTTTCCTGGCTGTTTTAACGCGTTCTGGTGGGAGAGGGGCCGAAATAAATTAATAATAAATAAATAACAAGATAAGCACACAGGAATGGGGAACTGGGTCAGCGCGACGATCGCGGAATAAAATAATGTTGCTGGCGGAGAGGTTGTGTAGATTTGGAATTTTGTAGGAATTTTTGTGTCCGTTTTCCTCTTTCCCTTAAATGTACTAATGGCCGTGCAAACCTAACGAGGAGCAAATCACTCGTCTCTGGAACGCAAAGATTTTCCGCCGCAACGATTCGCGGATAAATCCCCGGCGCTAAAAGTTATCACACCGTACATTTCAATAACGTATTGCATTTCCACAACGCGATACACGCGACCAACCGCGTCGATATTGCATCTAGTATCGCGTTGCAACGTGTGTGGATTTTCCCTAGCCTGTAGGAAGCAGTATCACTGTTAACTCATCACATTTTTTTAACGATGATATTACATTCAATGGGAACGGAATAACGGTGCCTGTGACGGGATTCCTGACTATCGCTTATTTGCTCGTGCTATTTCGTGTGTTTATTGTTCAACACTTGTTTATTAATTTTTCGTAGACATAACTTTTAACAGTTTCTCCTTGATGTTACAGTGAATTCTCGATATATGTCAACAACACGGGTCATGGCAGCGTCATATATCGTAGACATACCCTAGTCTTGTTATGTTTACACTCCTCGGCGTTCGAGCTTCGTGAGCCCTCACAGGGTATACCCCGCGGTGGTGGGGATAATTTCGCGACGTTTATCATCCAGGCCTTGGCGACATATATAGAGAAATCACTGTATTGTGACTCATTGAAATAATCCGCTAGAAGCTGATTGACAGGAAGATTGTTTCGAGGCTCTGGGTCAATGTGGACCCAGGCTGTCCAGAAGTTACACCAATCTAATTTTTTAAATTTTAACTCGCATATCTCATTGAGAGATTTAAAGAATATGTTCATAACATTCAATCTTTACTTTTTCTGGCAATATAATAAAAATTTGGATAGACACAGTCTCGTTATTTTTATATAGTAATGAAAAATATCACCTTTAGTGCTCCGCAAACCCAGCGCAATATATTATTTTCTGCTTCATGGGATTATTAAAATTTTGTTTGTTCTTGCAATCGACGCAGACAATTTTTATTTTACGTAAAGATAGGGGAAATCAATTATGTCTTGCGGTAAATAAACGACTAGTCTCTTCAAGTCAAAATAAATTGAAATAACCCACGAACATGAGCTCGTGACATCAAATCATAATGCGCTGTAAAATATAAAAAACAAGAGAAAGACGAGCAGGAAAAAAGGTATTAGGCTCGTTCCACAGACTACCAGCGCGATACAGCAAATTCCATTAACAACGAATCCTTTATTAATTCCGTGGCACATTAAGGAACATTCCCACGTCGTCGCGAGCGGGCCGCTCGTCATCGCGCCGGGGACAACGGAATCCGCGACGACGCGACAGCTTTCGACGACATCGCCGACGACGACGACGACGACGACGACGACGACGACGGCCGCCTTTGCGAATTCCGTTTGCGAATCTAATATTGTTTATTTAATCGAATATCCGTCGGTGGCGCACAATCAAACGTCATTACGGGCGGCGGGCTGAATAGCGCGCGAGAGGTGGCTGCCGCCTCGTAATGGCAGAGAGAGAGCTGCCAGGCATAGTGTTCCCGGCGTGGTAATTGTATTTCCATGCTCGGTAGGTCGGCAACCAGCGAGACTACTTGAAGCACGGCTGGCTGGCTGACTGACTGACTGACTGAGCCCGGAGAGGCCTGATTGACTGCCACTGATGGGAAAATGGCTTGCGCGACGACGACAATGAACCTCCCACGCCCTCCCCCCACCCCCTCCGGTCACAAACCCCTCTGTCTCATTCTACAGTTCACTCGGACCACTATAATCCATTCTACACCCCCAGATTGTTCCTTCAACCCCTGCAATCCTCCTCAATACCCCCTCTCACCACAAGTTTGAACTATTGTTGCTTTCCACGGGGTGGTTCACCACATGAACCATTTATGCGACTGGTATTGTTGCTATCGAAAAATGCTTCACGCTAAGTTGAATGGTACCCCTACTCATGGGGGTTCGGTCTGATGTTGATAGTTTTTTGTAGGCCGAGGCCTCGAGGATGCATGAAGGTCATTGGAATGCAAACATACAAGAATAGCTCACTGTCCTCAAGCACAATTTAGTTTCTGTTAGGAGAAATGAAATGTTACGTATTCCACGATTCACTCGGACCACTATGATGCATTCTGCTCCCTCAGATTGTTCCGTCAACCCCTGTAATCCTCCTCAATACCCCCTCTCACCACAAGTTTGAACTATTGTTGCTTTCTACGGGGTGGTTCACCACATGAACCATTTATGCGACTGGTATTGTTGCTACCGAAAAATGCTTCGCGCTAAGTTGAATGGTACCCCTACTCATGGGGGTTCGGTCTGATGTTGATAGTTTTTTGTAGGCCGGGCCTTGAGGACGCATGAAGGTCATTGGAATGTAAACATACAAGAATAGCTCACTGTTTTCATGTACAATTTAGTTTCTGTTAGGAGAAATGAAATGTTACATATTCCACGATTCACTCGGACCACTATGATGCATTCTGCTCCCTCAGATTGTTCCTTCAACCCCTGCACTCCTCCTCAATACACCCTCTCACCACAAGTTTAAACTATTGTTGCTTTCTATGGGGTGGTTCGCCACATGAACCATTTATGCGACTGGTATTGTTGCTACCGAAAAATGCTTCGCGCTAAGTTGAATGGTACCCCTACTCATGGGGGTTCGGTCTGATGTTGATAGTTTTTTGTAGGCCGGGCCTTGAGGACGCATGAAGGTCATTGGAATGTAAACATACAAGAATAGCTCACTGTCCTCATGTACAATTTAGTTTCTGTTAGGAGAAATGAAATGTTACATATTCCACGATTCACTCGGACCACTATGATGCATTCTGCTCCCTCAGATTGTTCCGTCAACCCCTGCAATCCTCCTCAATACACCCTCTCACCACAAGTTTGAACTATTGTTGCTTTCTACGGGGTGGTTCACCACATGAACCATATATGCGACTGGTATTGTTGCTATCGAAAAATGCTTCACGATAAGTTGAATGGTACCCCTACTCATGGGGGTTCGGTCTGATGTTGATAGTTTTTTGTAGGCCGAGGCCTCGAGGACGCATGAAGGTCATTGGAATGTAAACATACAAGAATAGCTCACTGTCCTCATGTACAATTTAGTTTCTGTTAGGAGAAATGAAATGTTACGTATTCCACGATTCACTCGGACCAGTATGATGCATTCTGCTCCCTCAGATTGTTCCGTCAACCCCTGCAATCCTCCTCAATACACCCTCTCACCACAAGTTTAAACTATTGTTGCTTTCTACGGGGTGGTTCACCACATGAACCATATATGCGACTGGTATTGTTGCTACCGAAAAATGCTTCACGCTAAGTTGAATGGTACCCCTACTCATGGGGGTTCGGTCTGATGTTGATAGTTTTTTGTAGGCCGAGGCCTTGAGGACGCATGAAGGTCATTGGAATGTAAACATACAAGAATAGCTCACTGTCCTCATGTACAATTTAGTTTCTCTTAGGAAAAATGAAATGTTACATATTCCACGATTCACTCGGACCACTATGATGCATTCTGCTCCCTCAGATTGTTCCTTCAACCCCTGCAATCCTCCTCAATACCCGTCTCACCACAAGTTTGAACTATTGTTGCTTTCCACGGGGTGGTTCACCACATGAACCATTTATGCGACTGGTATTGTTGCTACCGAAAAATGCTTCACGCTAAGTTGAATGGTACCCCTACTCATGGGCGTTCGGTCTGATGTTGATAGTTTTTTGTAGGCCGAGGCCTTGAGGACGCATGAAGGTCATTGGAATGTAAACATACAAGAATAGCTCACTGTCCTCATGTACAATTTAGTTTCTGTTAGGAGAAATGAAATGTTACATATTCCACTATGATGCATTCTGCACCCTAAGATTATTCTACGCCGTAAGATTAGACTACGGGTTTAGACTATTGCGAAGCTAAGATTTCGAAAATTCAGAATTTGCAAAAATAAAATGATAAACGCTCTTTCTCCAATTGATTCGGAGCAATCCAACCCCTCTCGCATCTCCAGATTACTCGCCCACCCCCCACCAACCCTCGAAATCATCCCCGACCTTACCTCGTCTCACCACCGGTTTACGCTATTGTCGTTTTCTATAGAGCCGGGCTAACCGTGTTGCTCCGCGTCGAAACAATATCCGCAGTGATATTGCATGGGCTCGACAAATTCTCGGGCGGGAAATGCGATTGTTGGCTCACCCTCGAGCAACCACCCCCCGGCAGACGCGTTACGCTCCGGGGGTTCGCCCAAGGAAGTTACCCGGCGGACGTTGTTACACACCTACGGCCCCTGGAACACGCTAAATTCCGGAAGGGGGTGGATGTTAACTGTTTATCGAGCGCTGACAATATCGCGAAGACGACGCACCCCACGTGTGCCGGGAGATCCGATCAGAAATTTCATATTTTCTCCCGACCTTCTCGTGACCCTTGATTGGATTGCGAATTTTACGCATTTCTGGCGAAAATGAATTGAAGAAATTTAAATTAGCGAGAAGATTAGAAGCTACTGTTTCTTAAAATTAATGCAGACCATCTTCATTTTACATAAAAATTCCCTTCCCCTACAATTTTTTATTTTGCACCTGCCGTCTCGGTAGTTTCGTGTATAATACAAATTTGAACAGTACTACCGATGTCCTTACGAATGAAATGTAGGGTACGGGTCCCAATTACTGTGGGGGTACCAATTACTGTATATGTATACCTTTTTTAATATTCATTATGTTTTAAAAATAAGAGTATAATTAATATAGGTACAGTAATTCGGACCCTTACCCTACCTTCTCAATTTCAAAAATCCCTTGCGCTAAAATTTAAAAATCTACACCCACCATCTGTATTTACGAATAACGCCATCTTTGGCTCGTCCTATCGGAAGACCAGCACCACCCTGTGATCCTGAAGCAGGAGACAATATTGTCTACCGGTGTAATTCGTTAATATTCAGTTAGACCACCCGGAAGGGTAACAGCCGGGCGCAAGTGAGTTGTATGTGTGTGTGTGTGTGCGCGCTCCATAATTTGTTTCGCCTCTGCTCGCCCTTTTTTTGACGTTTTACCCCGGCGTGGTTCGACGTGGAGCATAATGCCGGACCCAATGAGTCGGGTAGGATGAGGCGCGGAAAAATCCCAGGGAGGACCTTAGGCGAGGACAGCGGGCGAGACAATGCCGTCGAAATGAATGAATACGCTGATGAATGCGTACAATAGGAGAGCAGAAGTGGCAGCAGCCCTGACTAACACAATGGGGCGACAAAAACTCGGCTCTTCTCCGCGCCAGCCAAGTCGGAGAGTCAAGCGAGAGAGAAAGGGACCGTGGAGCCGAAGGGAGAAGACTGTCAGCCGAGAGAAGAAAAGAGAGAGAGAGAGAGAGAGAGAGAGAGAGAGAGAGAGAGAGAGAGAAGGACACACGTAGCTGGCCAACGAACCTGCGTTATTTGCAGAGAAGCGCGACTCTTTCACGCTGTTTCGCCTCCGGTGGCGTGGCGAGGGGCCGGGAGAGGGGGTGGGGGGTGGTCGGAAAGGATTAAATTGGTTTCGATTGCCGGGGCGAAATTGTCTGGACGAATAAAATGGGTTCAAAAGCACGGGCTCATCTTATTTATGGGGACGGATTTTTGCACGCACGCGGCAACACGTCGCTAGCGATGAAAAGGTGGAACGGACGGCCACTGTTATTAGCCGCCCGAGAACACCGTCGCGATTTCTTTGAATTCTTTCAGCGCGTTTCATCGCGCCTGCGTGCTGCCATATTTTGTTGCTAAACTGCGGTTCCAACAGCTCGCGTGCAGAGATGTTTATCGTTCGGCCGTACCCGTCTTTTTCTACTTGAACCGCGCGAGCTGATCCTCCAAAGCGGTTGTGGCTCTAGGGCTAGCCACGAAATCTTTTAAACGTAATGTACGAGAGTTCGTGTCGCGATCGGTGGCTTTCGGCTACTTTGTGATCCATCCAAATTATTCCCTTTCTGTTTTTCTTACCGCCAGAGCTGCAATGTGTTGACCAGTTTGTTTAGTTATTTTGGGTTTAGGAGGACTTTCAGGGTTGGAGGATTCATGGTCGTTTTCGTGGACATACGCTTGGTCAGTTTTCATGACAATTTGGTTGCAGTCCTTTCACTCTATCTTCACGGTATTAACCCTTAGCACTCGAATGGCGACTGTAAGGCGCCAATGAAAATTGCTGTATCATTATCCAAAATATTTTTTACATTATTAAATTTGTTTGTATTTAATAAATTACTAGACACTTCAGTATTTTAAGAGTAAATTGCACCATTTTCGTACGTATAACATGAAAAAAATATATAGAAGGGAAATATTCTGGGTCGAAAGAAATGCTCCGTTTTGGAGTTAAAATAGCTTCGAGGGCAAAGGGTTAAACCTACCAAGCCTTAAAAGTACATATTGCCCTTATACAAACATCAAGACCGAATTTATTTAGACTTTGTTCGGTTATTGTTGTAATACAGTGAATACTCGATATATGTCAACAACTCGGGTCTCGCCAGCGTCGCGTATCGTCCAGGCCTTGGCGACACATATAGAGAAATCACTGTAAATGCTATGCTAATACATTAACTGCCACTTCAATCACATATGATTGACCGTGATTTTTGACTAGGTTTAGAAACTCATTTGATTGTGACATATCCAGATAAACGGAATTCAGAAGGGTCAAGGCAGCATCTTCTATAATACATTATAAATTTCTAGTTTCGGTTTCACAAATTAAATTGTACTAATTTTGTGAGAACCTCTGGGGTTCATTTTTGGCACTTAACGTGTCAAAGATATTTATTCAATCATTTCCCACGAAAGCGTCTCCATAACTTTAATAATTGTGAATTAAAAAATTGTTTTGACCGGTGCTGGTAGGTTTAGCGTTAAATCGTCTTGAAAAATTGTTTTTAATTAAATTCTGGTCCAATCGTATTTTTGACAGTTTCACAATTTCTTCGTAGGTCCTAAAATTGTTCACCTTAATATTTGATTATCTGCACCTCTTTTTTTAGCAGATTATTCCCCAGTCCGACCTTCGCGACCAGCCTTATTTAATCCTCTGACCAAACTGTTTAGATTCCCGGCTCGTAAATAATCTCAAGGCCGCAGAAACGTCCCGTTGTTAAGATCGATCATCGTTTGGATCGCCATTAGACCGTTTGGTCCGCGGGACACGATGATCCCGTCGGCATAACGCGCTGTGAAACCGACGATTTATAATCGGTCGTAAAGGACAATCTTTCCGCGGCGAGGCGATTAAACTTTTATACTGGTCCCTCGGTCAATGAAAGCAGAGCCCCGTGGCCATTACAATTCCGAACAAATAATGCGTATGTCGCAACTGTATAATTATGAATACCATTCCCGCCGGTACCGTTACGGAAGATAGCCGTTTATGCCTTTCATAAAGATTCCTGGATTCGAGGCAGCGAAACGTCGAGAGAACGCATGTGAGGGAGAAAAAGAGAGAAAGGGGCAGGGAGAGAGAGAGAGGGAGAATGAGAGACAACGGTGAACAAGTGGGGGGAAAAACGAGAGAGGAAAAAGAGGGAAAACGGTCGCTCTGACGTCGTTCAACGACGCTATTGTACTCGAGGATTGTGCAACCCTGCCAGCCAGGTAGCTAACGGGGGAAGTTAGCCAGATACACGCAGATTTCGAAGCGCTTTTAGCGTGGTATAGTGCTCGAAAAAATGTTCAATACATACTCTTCCGTATCCGCGAACCGGCACTCTGAAATAGCAAAAATGGCTCTCCAGGTTTAGTGAAAAACGCGAATGTTTTGTATTATACTCCAGACAGTGTACAACTCGAATTAAATTTTTCAAAATGCTGTGCAGGCGCATAAAATCCCCGGTATAATCGTAGCGGAACATTTCATACGTCTGTACAAAAATATATTAATAAATCCTTGTCGAACTTCCAACGATATACTGAAAATCCATTCATCTTTCAATCGAGTGACTTTTTCAGTACGAACCTTCACCAAGACTCGACCTAAAAGGATTGAAATTAACCTAACAAAAATCTTCAACTACCTTCACAGTAATATTCATCAAAGCCTTAATATTCATTGCGGGTAAAATTAAAAATTTCAGTTCATCCGTATAAACTAAAATAAAAATGCTTGCGACAGTGCTCCAAGAAAAATTTGAAAGAATAATTTAACACCCTTTGGTTCTTAAATAAATGATAATTTCTGCACCTGTTGCTATGAATATTCGACTTGAAAATATACAATTTGCACTATCTGTACTGTTCAATTTCTTTTATTTCTTTTATTAAATACATTTTTCACCCCAATTTCAAGTAACAATCCTGATCCCCGTTAAAATATTACAGATACGAAGAGATGCGAGTGGAATATTTCGTCGAGCTTAGTATAATTAAATGTCAGTATTGTTCACGATTGTATAGACTGTGTCTAAGCTGCACGAGGATATCCAAAGTGAACGCAAGGCGGAATGAGATCGGGACCGATGCTAATAGAATATTAAGCTGCGGCTGACGGAGGTACTATTCATATTCCCGAGACGTATCTAATACGTCCATTTGTCTAGCAATTAAACGGCATGATCGATAGCATCTACGTAGTCTGACGTAGCGGGGTTAGGATCTCCGAGCGGAGCAGGAAGTGGGTGAAAATAAACTGGCCGGTCGGTTCCGTTCGCGCAGGTGAAGCTCGGGCTCCGAGCTGGTATTTAGCCGTCTCTTGAAATTAACCGAGGTATTTATACGGCTTGCGCGAAACGTTCTGTCAATTTCTTCGTTCTCGACGGCACTGGAAAGCGCGAGACAAATCGCGAGTCCGAATCTCGATTTGTTGCAATCGCGTTCACCGGATCGGATTCTGTCGGCCGCTTCCGGAAAATACGCGGGAGTTTTAAATCGTTTCTACAAGTACACATAACTTTGTTGAAAGTACACGTTTTTGTATGAGAAAGTGAACGGTCTCGAGGATTTTCTGGTTTCTCTCCTCGAAGCAGTTTGAGGTTCTCGTTTGTCGACTTCTCTAGAAAATATTTTTTAATTCGATGATTTTTATTCGCGAACAAATTTAATTATCGCCAAATGTTCCGTCGCCGTTTGCACAACGGAGCCATAATTGCGGGCCACTGTGTGCATCGGAGGTAACACGCGAATAATACACGAGAGGCCTGCGGAACCGAGGACGTTAAATACGTGCCAGTGTACAAGTGTGTCACCGAAACGAGCGAATCTCGCAGCGGAGGACTAATTGACAAACATTGACGGACCCGGTTCGTTGTGGTATACGGATCGGTGTAATGCCCGAAGTGGCCTTTGTTGACACGAAGACCTTTACTTGGACAACGTCCGCGCCGCTTCCCACAAAAGCCCTACACCTTCCAGTCCATTTGCTCGTCGCCTATCCTCGTATCCTCTCGGCCGTTTGCGCCGTTTCGCTCCAAAGGTGATTCACTCTAATCGCTCGAAAACCGAGAAACATAATACCTCTAGCCGCCCCTCTCTCTCTCTCTCTCTCTCTCTCTTCTCCTTCAGCCTACGAAAGCCAAAAACGAACGAAACGAGCAATATTCTTTCTTCAAATATAAAATTCGTAATGGTCACGGGAGATTCGTCCCGGTGATATCATAATCGTGTCCCCGGAGAAGAAAAGGATCATGTTTCCATAATAATTCAATCTAGCCTGAAACGAATCCGTGGAATCGGTTAAATTCCACAAGTACAAAACACGCATTAAAGATTCTCCTTTGGAAGAACATGTTGACGATTAACACTATTCCTACCACGGTCAAATTGACCTTTTCGAACTTCTGCGGACAATTTCGTACATACAACATTGTCGCATCGCTATTTATCTTTACGAATTTTCTTTAAGTATGTATACAATGTAATTAAGTATGTATACAGTCAGTATTTATTTCTCGTTTTATTTATTTTTTTCAAGAAATTTAGTGCCTCCCACTAATATTCGGACTATCTTAAGAATCGCATAACTTTGTCAATATTGGACTATACTACTTGAATTTTTTTGAGAAGTTAGAACAATTGGATCGCTACATAAGGTGAAAAGAATGTTTGATTAAAATTCCAATTGGTCGAAATTACAAAGGAAGTACCAAAAGTTGTATTTTGAAACTTTTCTGTGCGGGCTAATTTGTCTATATTTGATCTGGAATATCTCACAAAATAATTTTAGAACAGCGTGGAATGTATGAAAATATTTCTCGATTCTCCATTAGATATTATTTCGAACTGGAAAAAAATTATGCTTCTATAAGAATTCTATAAGAATTTTAGGTGCCAGAATGTATAATATTGGTACTGTAAGGTGTACTTGATGAATAAAATCAATAACCAAAATGTTCTACGTGACTGAAAAGTTTCATGGCATAATTTTATTTTAAAAATCTACAATAATCTTGCTACCGGTCGACAGCAAAATTTCAAAGTAGTTTTGAAAAGAAATTGAAAGTGGGTGCGCAGGAACTAGATTATTGGCACAAGGGTTCTAATAAAAATTAACGAACGTGTAACGATTAAATACTAAAGTTTCTCGTGTATAGATAAAGAAATATCTGTGCACGGGAGATGTTTCCATTATTTGTCTCGTCCCAGTCGTCTCCGCGAGGCAATTTCCCGAACGAGCCGATCGGAAATTCATGCATCGGCTGGTAAACGTATTCCCTGCGAATTCCGGCCGGCTTTTATTTGCATAAGCGAGCAAAGGATTTCCACGATAATCCCATGGAAATTGTTAAAGTTGGACCATTAGCGACAGAACTAATGTCGTTTCGGCCTCCCCTCTCTCTCCGAATCCGCGGGCGATGTCGAACGACCGTGCGGAGGCGGACGAATATAATATTGATGGGTTTGACATGGGCTTAGCGTTCGATTGGGGCGATAGAGAGAGGGGCTCGAACCCCTCATTATTTATTAAATCATCGCCGCGGAATCGCAGCCAGGTACGACGCGTCCTGGAAATTTCGTTTTGCTTGAATAACGCATCAGGTTAAAGCTGCCGCATCGCCGGCCGTGCATTATGCAAAATGATAACCGCGGGAATAATGGATGCCGCTTTTAGTCCCGCTCGTCTGTTCGACCTGCCTGCAACGATGCGCGCGGATCTCTGGCTCTGCGAGAAAAATGGCGGTCTCGAATTTGCTCCATCGCTAATTATTAAATTATATCCACGCTGCTCCATTTCACCTTTTGGACTCTTTTCATTTTGCTTCCTAGAATAATTCTTTCGTTCTAATTTTTATTCCCAGAATAATTCTTCTTGACCAATTCGTTGAACAATTGCTTCGCTCGCAATGATTAAAATTTTCGGAGAGAAACCTAACACAGCTTTCCGTTGGGTCAACTAGTATACAGTGTATGGCGAAAGTGTAGCGCGCGAAATCGGCAAAGCTGTGAAGCGTTCGAGGTGGGGGAGTCGATGTTGAAGAGGGGTGAAGGTGTAACGGAACCCCGATGATCCACGTATTCATCATCCGCGACCTCACGGCGGGCAAAAAAGTGACAACCAATTTATAACTGAGATAATTACAATATCAAGTGGCCGGGCTTTTAATATATGCTTAATAACCGATAATGAGCGTGCCGAGCGATCGATTCGCTCTTTCTATTTATGGATTCTCCCAGGGAGGGCCGAGTTGAATCGTTTTCGCGAAAATTGCACCCATTATCCTTAACCATTCGCGATATTCCAACCGCCATCACACCGTCCGGCTCTTTGTTGCGTAAATTCGTCGACATTGTACGGGAGCAGCGACAGTTTATAAATTGAGCGTAATTCGCGGGTAATTACTCACCGCAACGTCGTGTTAACACCTGATCTCTCTCTCTCTCTCTCTCGAGCTCGTTTGGGCAGCGTATTTTTCAACGACAGTAGAAGATCACAATGTATCGGGTGTACGGAACGTTGAGATGAATTATTTCCCCTGAAATATTCATTGGAGTTCGGAAGTAATCGATACGTGCCATTTCGTGAACGAGAGCGTCGCGAAAAAATATAGGACGCCCTATTACAGGCGACCATAAATTTTCGTTTAACACTTTGTTGCTTGTCGCGCGTATCTGTTACGGTGGGGTGGTGTAATTGGGCGGCAGATGCTTGCACGAACTTCCTTCTCGGCAGGCCGATCGCGAGAGGATAATTGTAATGGTAATTGTTTCTATTCGTGAAAAATTAGCCAAGACTGTCCTCTCTTCCAAGGAACTTTAACTATTTCTTTAAATAATCTAGTCCTAATATTACTATGATTACGTACTCTTTGTCAGAGTCAATTGATATCGTAAAACAGAAGATGACCTTCAAACGACCTTGTCTACATAAAGTCGACATAATGTAGTCTACATAAAGGGAGACTATAAAGAGAACATTTATTTCTATCAATGTTGAAGTCATTTGCACTGGCAGATACTTGAAGACACTCTGCATAATAATGTCAATAAATTGAAGTCAGTGTAAGAGCACTCTTAAATTCTTTTTAGATGTTCATAGATTAGTAGTTTACTTATTCATTACTGCCCTAATCGCATAAATTCTGCAATCTAGCGATCATTCGAGAAAAGGAGATTGCCCAGCGTTCGTCCGAGCCGATCGACGAGGATTTCTCTATCGAACGGTCGATCGGCGATCGTAGGTCGGACGGTGCTCGTTTCAATATCGATTTCAACGGCAGCCACGCGTATCGTTCCGCACGATATCGCACGTGCAGAGAAGAATTTCGAGAGCGTGGCTAGCTCCCGCAGGTGTACGGACGCAATGATGTCCGGAGACTCGAGGAAGAGCGACTTCGTAATCGGTTTCGAGGAATCCGATCGTCGAGTGGAATCGATGAAGACATGTTACCTCGCCAATAACGATTATCCGGCGAGGAGGCTATCGTTCTCTTCTGGCCGGCCGTTGCGTTCAACGAGCCTTGTTGTTATAACCTCGTTGCGGCAGCACATTGTCGGTTCGGGGCCCCGAATGGTTTCGCAGAATCGGACGCGCGCACGGTGCCCGCCGATCATAATTGACGGGAGACCTGGGACCGATGCTAGGCCCAATCGGATGGCAGCAAACCGCCGTGCAACTCGCACTGTGTTCGAACCCTAATCGGCCCTCCGCAATCGAAAGATCAACGTGATCTTTCATTCTTTCGACGCTTTGAGTCCTCCTTTCGGAAACTGAAAACGGAATTATTTGTCAAAATTTAACGATACATCGTCTGCGATAACGTGGCCGCTTAATGTGCTAAATTTTTATTTTGGAAAATTGTTAGTGTTGTAGCAGTTCTCGGTATCTATTGACTTTTCATTTTTTATTTCATTACACAACTTTATTTTCATTTCATGGAATTTTTGAGGTCGCTCGATTGACACTCAAAGTTCTGTCATTTGTAAGTACAATGGCTAGCAAAAATTGAATAATAAAAGTATACATGTTACATCTGTGGGATGATGCTTACCACCTCTGACATGTTAGTCAAGAGAACGGAGAACAGGATTCTTTGGGAATTTTTTTCTTGAAAACTGTAAGACTTAACTGAAAAAATCCTTCCACATTTTAAATGGCGTACTTTAAAGAGCTCCTAAAAATATTCACCAATGACAAAGTTATGATTGATCTCCTGGAGGTCCTACATATATGTTGCGAAAGTGATTGCCACTTCCTTCCAGTTTATGATACATAGCACATATTTTCAGCAAATACTCCATAAGGTGTGCAAATTGATATTTTAGAGAACCATAATTTTACACATAAAAAGATTGTCTAAAGACAGTGGTGAACGACACATTCAGTCCAAGTTCGAAGAAAGTCAATTTCCTGGATCCCCGACGGCGGCGCGGCGGTCGATTACGTTCGACGATCGAGTCATCGGTGACGCAATCATGCTGCATCGTGTGATGCGCAAATAGAAGAACCGCCTCGCGGTTGTCCGGTATTAAATCGTAAATACAGACAGTGGCCACCGAGGAATCTTCTGTATCATCATCTAGACGGAACGGGGTCTAGAAGACGCGTCCACGTGCGTGCGGTTCATTCCTGCGTGGATCGGCGTCATCATCATCATTATTATCGTCATCATCGGCGCAGCTTTCCTCCCTCTTGTTCCCCGGCCCCTCCGCGTTACGTCCAACAAGAAATTCCACCGGGCGAACGGTATAGCGACCGCAGGGCAATCAGCGTTAACAATGTTTTATTGTTACGTCACGGATCGGATCGGCGAGCATGTTGCAGACGAACGGACAGCCGTGCATTAAGCTTATCATAACGGTGTGCCGTTAAGTTCGCCGTCACACTGTAGTCCCAAATCGGGATTCAGCAGTTCCGAGTGTAACTTACTTTTTTTCAAAGTTTCGGAGAAGTGTTAGGAATCTGTAAATGTTAACAGCAAATATATAGGCGCCAAAGACCGGCCTGGATTTTTTTCTTTATACATATCTGTATAAATTCAATCGTTTCATATTTATAAGTGAACCGCGGATCTTTCTGCAAAACAAAATATTCATGCGTCATTTTCAAGAAATTAAATTGAATTTTACAAACTGTTCGAAGTACAGTCTGCTTTACAGTGTGAAATTATATACTTAAATGTACCTAAGAAAATTTATGCAGAATTTCAGAGACGTCCTAGCATGAAACATCGTAATCTTAGTAAATACCATAATACTTCTCACGTTATCTACCATTACCTTATTAATAAACTTGTGCTGCTAATGGAAGCTTGAAAATATTCTTTTCCACAATAATCCCAAACGAGCTGATTAGATTACGTTATTAAGGGTCAGTTGTTGGTTTATGATTGAAGTTGCTGTTGAAAGACTTCCCAAAATTGTGGAATGATGGCCGGTAGATAATGCGTTACGGGCTAATCAGTCAACGTAAAGACCAGCATCGAATCGTCTAGGGTCGTTAGCTACTATGCTCATCAGAGAGAGAGAGAGAGAGATAGAGAGAGAAAGAGAGTGTTCCCTGGTCGATTCTTCCGAAACGAGTCTACGGAGAAGACACCGTTCAGCAGGTACCCTGAGCTTTGAGTCGGCGGGGCTCGTCCATCTTCCGGCGACGTTTTGTTACCATCCTGGCCCGGTGTCCGACGATTTCGAAAACGAAAGGAGAAAAGGAGAAGAAGAGAAAGAGAGGAGGAGGCGGACAGAGAGAGAGAGAGAGAGAGAGAGAGAGAGAGAGAGAGAGAGACGCGGGGGTAAAATCCGTGGGCGGGATGGTGGTGAGAAAGTACGAAAGAGCCGGGAAGACTAGGGGGAGACGGTGAGGGCTAAAGAGAGGGCAACAAAACGCATGGAACATGCTTGCTGGGACGCAAAACGAGGACCAAGATAAGCCGTGCCTCCATCAGGCTGCTATTTCTCCCGTGACAATAAAAATTATAGGCTATCTGGACTGGAAAACAACAGGTCGAGCGGGCTGCCTCCGGATCGTGGTTTGCATTCATTAAGCCTCGACACGCAAGCAGTGGCGGTTGATGTTCTCTTTCTCTTTCCTCCGCCCTGTCCCCCTCTGGCCCCCCGATCATCATCCTTTCTCTCCCTCTCCCTCTCTCTCTCTCTCTCTCTCTCTCTCTCTCTCTATCTCTCTCTCTTGTCCGTTCGTACAGTGATTTCCTCCTCGTCTCTCTTCGAAGCAGCCACCACTTTGTCTCCTTCTCGCTCCCTCATCCCCCTTACGTCGTCGTTGCCCTCTCGGGGCCAGGTACCCCATACGACGCCCCTGGATGCCCCCCTTTCGCCCCACGGTGCCCCCTCGCAACATCTCCGCAGCCAGTTGCCTGGGCTGCTCGACTGCCTCGAGACTCTCTCAACCTGCAGTTCCAGGCTGCATCGAACGCGACCACTACAACCGGCCGTCCATTACCACTTTACATATTACACATTATAAATTACCAGTCTCTCTCTCCTTCTACCGCTCCCAACCCCCGTCCCCACCCCATCCCCCCTCCCGCAGCCCCCCGCGTTCACAGCCGCCGGATTTTTGTCTGCGGATCCGGAGCCGCACGAAACCGCCTCGAACTCGTCAAACTTTCGAAGGGCAACGGCTCGTTATCGCTGGAACACCGCCAAGCGGTCCCGGCGACGAAATGCGACGATCCGCGAACGATCCTGCGACTACGCTGCTGGAAAAAATTATGGGACACCTCGTTTAATTCTTATTATCTCGTGTGCGCACGTACAGGTTCAAGGGAACAGAGAAAAATGCGTGTACTGTGCGTGACTCACAAGTAGTCCCGCGAAAGGAATGCGAGGCTGATTGGTCAGAGTGGAAGGGTCACGCCTCTAGCTGCTCTATTGGCTAAAGCGGTTGCACATACTATGCAGCGTGTGACGTCAAACCCTAAGCATTGGAGCGTCAACGGTGGGGATAGGCGGAGCGACCGAGTGCCCCCTTTGCCCTTGTGCCGATCTTGCGAGACTTCTTGCGAGGCACGGACAGTAGATAGCATCCTTCCAGCGCACCGTCACAGTGTAAACAAACAAAAACAGTTCAACAACGACTCACTTTTCGTATGGTTCTTTTTGTGTATTTCATTCCGATTTTCCTTATCAGCGACAATTTGCCAGTCATTTCCCCCCTTTCATCTCTCCCCTCTCGCGCAATCGAACACGCGTCGGTCTGCCCCGTTGGAAATCTATTAAGAAAATAACACCTCGTTAGACGGATCGGCCACAGGCGAGACACAACAGCTTTCACTGCCCGCGTTCTAATAGATCGATGTTTACAAACCGGTAGCGAGATACGTGGAGTTAGCCTGCAGATCTGCAACGCTCTGGACTGCAATTTCGGTAAACTGCGGGACGCCGGAACCCGATATCCCTCTGTACGATCTTGCGTCTTTTCGCAATTTTACAGATTGATCGCTCTAGACAGGCCTAGACCAGCTATCCAATACACCGCGTACCGTATTACACGCATCACCCATCGTTGATCGTACTATGATCTAGAATTTGCGAGCTGAATCTCGAAAAGCGTCCCTGAATCGATGCTGACAAAATTGCGTTTGTTTAGATTTCGTACCAGTTTTGTTTAAATATCCACTTCGATAGAGAGGTTTATTAAAAAATTTTCTCATGGAAACATATGTCCCAAACATGTGTCCCAAAAATTTCTTGAAAGGGAAGGTTCCTGGGGTCATTTTAAGCAACTTTTCCCTTTGCGAAAATTTTTCCGCTGGTTTGTTAAGGAGTTATTAACGAAAAACCACGCACCAACCACAGCGCGGCTACAGCGGACGGTTTCCGGCTCGGCCAATGCCAACGTCGCGCGAGACGGAATTCCTCCGCTGCAGCCGCGCTCTGATTGGTCCGTGTTTTTCGTTAATAACTCCTAAACAAAGCCGCGGAGAACATTTTCGCAAAGGAAAAAGTTTCTTCAAATGACCTTATGCATCATCCCCTTCAATGAAATACAACATTCACAACATAATATCATTTCCCACCGAGATACGTAATTCAACCAGACATGAAACATAATTTACAATCAATAAATACCATCAACAATGCCGCAAATATTTTTTTATTGCCACTATACTATGTACTTGTAAGTTTTGAGTCGGAACAATATTTCTTTAGTGAAACAATTTTTCTAACATTCAGCAAGCTGCTGATTAAAGTTTTTGAAATTTTTAGATTATATCTTTCCTAAATCATTGTAATTATTCATACTTACCAGATCAGAGTGCCACGTACGAAGATTTTTTTTTAAGCGTCCATAAATTGTGCTCGCGATAACAGGTTGTACAAATGTAATTAACCGCGATTTATTTCAAAATTGATGCAATGATACCATGTAATCCTTCACAGAAATTTGTACGATGAACATGTTAAGATTGTTATCTTAACAAACATATTTTTCTGTGTCTAGCATATAATTCGCATAGTGAATTCCAACATTGGTTGGAATGCAGGTGAATGAAATGACTGAGTGCTTGAATCGTTCGTTCAAACGACTGCAACTAATGTCTCTGATGATTGATGAAGCCAATTTCTACGATGTCCATCTTGCTGATCAAAATTGGTATAAACTTTTCCCCAGTCGCGATACCTAATACATGGAAATCTTCATTCATCTGAAACAAGAATAACGCTGAAGGACTTTACAAAGACTGACAACGGTGGGAGTGGAATTTATCGGATCGTCAAAGAATGTCCAAAGAATTTCTTAATTGAGATTAAGTAACTACGTCCATACTTATTTACGTGTAGGCTATTAACAAAACTCTTCCACATTCTTGAGACCAAATTAGTAACCTAACTTTGAACTGATAGCTTCAATTAAGATTTGCAAAAATACGCGCGTACCCTGCAATATCCGTGCGAAACATTTTTCTGATATCACCTGTAATTTTCGAGTAATGGAATTTCGTCCAGGAAACGGGCTTTTCAACGCGGTGCGCGTCGGCTCGTATATCATGTCTCCAAACTAGCGTGCAAAACAGGATTCGGTTCATGTCTGGGCTCTATCAGTCTTCGTTCATACCTTTACGACGCATTTCGCTCGTTTTTGCGGCCAGGTAGGAGTCATTAGCATACTGTCTCGCGGTGGGCTCGTTGCGCGAAACGGCCGTGAATCTTTTTCCCCTGTCGATCGGCACCGGGTTCCATTATTCCGGGCATCACGTGGCCGAAGATGAGATCGCGTTTTCGAGGCCCCGTGGAAAGAGGAGGGTACGCGCCGTTAGGCATCCTGCGGCGGGTTTAATCGCCGGCAATTTGATGGGGATCAACTGTCTACGTTCCTCTCTACATTGTAACGCGACAACTTCGAACGCTCCACCGCTCCGGAGCTTAGGGGATACTTAATATTCCCGTGCGCCGCCCCGGCGGGCAGGGGCGCGCGTAATTTGCCCAGTTATTTTTAATTTTCGGTCACAAAGTGTTCGCGCGATGCGTGCACGCGAGAATTAGCGCGACCGTGTCACGCAATACGTATACACCGGTTGCCCTGCGGAACTTTTGACGGGTCCGATGACTTTGTGCGCCTTTTCAGGCCAACGTTAAAAGCCACGGAGGCTTGCCCGTTTAAAAACACGTTACCCGTATACCCATACGCGCCGCTGGTAATAGCCTGTCCGACCATAATTGTCGATCCTCTTAAACATCGGCCGGACCCGATGCGTGTTCGCGGTTTCCACGGGCAGGCCGTTTTTATCCGCGTTATTAACGTCAGATAGGAGCGCCCGATAAGCGCTGAAACTTCGGCGTTTTTAGCGGCGTTAACGGAACGCCCCGAGAATCATCTTCTTATCTCGAGGACCGGGCCCCGAGATCCGCCATCTTGTCGCTCGTGAAACTTCGGCGTTTAGCGTGTCACCGTTTTGATCGACGGATACTTTAAAAGCACGGATTTTTCAACGCGATTGAAACGATCCTTTCGGGGAAATCCTTTTGCGGCTCTGTTTAATTTTTATCGGATCCGTTCAATTCTCAGTTGCTGGGATACAGTGTTAGGGGCCTCGTGAAGTTATTTGCAACAATGTTGATATACTTTAATTGAAGAGTTTAATTGTCTTTAACTGCTACCAAGAGGTGTTACAGTTCCATAACTTTAATTCGCGGCTCTGAGAAATCATCTCACTTTGCAGGATGTAGTTTAAATTAGTTGCATAGTTTACTGCACGTGTGTATAAAATACTGGACCCTTTTAAACGCCTACTTTTTAAGAAAATGGTAGTCGGAGTAAACTCTCGTTGTCTGGCGTCTCGCTGGCGCTCCACGTTTGTTGTTCCCCCTTGTACTCGGCGGCCGAGAAACAAAATACTATCATGGAAATATCCCTTACAGATTTTTGACCGCCACCAAAGTCGTTTCGCCCCACTGTGCGCGGTGCATTAACAATGTTTCATCAAAGGCGGGACTGGTTCGAGTGCTTGTTTCGTTGGTGATCAGCGAAAACGAATTCGCCAATAACGCTCGTTCCCGTCGTCGGGGAAAAACAGGCGAGGCAATCTCTCGGCGGTGGTAGAAAATCACGCGACGTCGCGAATCGCAATTTACAGGTAAGGACGAGAATAGACTGCCACCCGCAACAAAACGGGAGAAAACGACCGTCCTGCGCGACGGCGTCGGCGGCCTGTAACCGCCAGCATATAATTATACATAAAGTATCATTAAGTTGCCATAATTCTTATGTTATTGCATTATTTAGCGGCGGCGCCCCGCTGCGGCCGTACGTGGAATCTTCTCCTCCGGGCAAGGGGGCGCAACGCGCGTTTTACATCTTTGTACACAGCCGTGCGTATCGCGGCTATTATAAGTAATACACATGCCGCGCGTACTTTCCAGCCGATTCCACGCGCGGAAAAAAGATGCACGGCGAGCGGTCGCGGACCGAACCGACAGGGTTACAGGAAACCGTGGATGATTTAGGGGTCCGGCTTCGGTCATCCTTCGCTATTTGTAGGCGGCCCGGCCATTTTCAGATAGCGAACTCGGAGGCAACGACGATTTATGACTGTTTATACGGCTTCCCACGCGGTGCTCCTTTTCTCAGACGATTATGGTGCCTATGGCACTGTGCGAACGAAATGACAAACCCCTGGACTAATTTTTACCATCAGCCTGCAATACTGAAGTGATCAAATACAATAAATCAGTGAAGTGCCATCTATTTTTTGGATATAAATTCTCATAAAGAAGCAGGACATTCGTGTACATAATTTTTAATATATTCTGTTGGTTTTACCCTGTTTTTCTACATTGCTGATGTGTATAGTAACTGTATTTTGTACGTACAAGGTGAATAAATGGGAATTAACTCTGTGGGGTTACATCGTGTTGATTGAATCCTTGAGTGTACCTTGTTGGTTGTACCCTTGGTTGTATCTTGTTCCATCATAACCACTCATACGAATTCTCTCGCATTCCAAGTGCCTAATAAATTATCATCATTATTTTCATTTCTCGCTCAGGTTCGACTGTTCAATCTGCACCAAAAGGGTCAAAAAATCCTCGTCCGCAAAGAATCAAACCACGGTATCATACCATTCTAACCAACCCAATACTCACCCTCGATCCCACTTCGACCCACCACCTCAAATCATCAACATCAGTGTCCTCCAAGCACATCAAACCTCACCTCAAACCTAGTGGCTCAGTAACTAAAACTAGTGGGAGTGCTGCTCTAGAAAATTTCACAAACACCACGCCACTGGAACCGTGAAGCGCACAGTTCCTGTATGTATGTCACAGTTTCCGTATCTTTTTATTATAAAAAGCACTTCTGAAGACGACAGTTTCTACAACTATTGTGGCGATTATTGTGACGTAAGTGATTCCCAGTTTTTAGCTTACGCTTAAGAATTTTGCATTTTAGTTCCACGGTGCCTCAACGCGAGCCGCCACCGATCGATCTAACCTAAACCTCGCAGTTTTTGTATCTTTTTATTATAAAAAGCGCTTCTGACGACGACAGTTTCTACAACTATTGTGGCGATTATTGTGACGTAAGTGATTCCCAATTTTTAGCTTACGCTTAAGAATTTTGCATTTTAGTTCCACGGTGCCTCAACGCGAGCCGCCACCGATCGAACCTAACCTAAACCTCGCAGTTTTTGTATCTTTTTATTATAAAAAGCGCTTCTGACGACGACAGTTTCTACAACTATTGTGGCGATTATTGTGACGTAAGTGATTCCCAATTTTTAGCTTACGCTTAAGAATTTTGCATTTTAGTTCCACGGTGCCTCTACGCGAGCGGCCACCGATCGAACCTAACCTAAACCTCGCAGTTTTTGTATCTTTTTATTACAAAAAGCGCTTCTGACGACGACAGTTTCTACAACTATTGTGGCGATTATTGTGACGTAAGTGATTCCCAATTTTTAGCTTACGCTTAAGAATTTTGCATTTTAGTTCCACGGTGCCTCTACGCGAGCGGCCACCGATCGAACCTAACCTAAACCTCGCAAACCTTCCGGAGTTCAGGCCCAGCGCCCTGCCAGATAAGCTCTCAGTGCGAATCCGTCCACACTCTATCACACCGATTGCGTATCTCCGTTCGTATTATCGTTGCGACGAGTATTATGGTTGTCGGGTTAAACGCCGGTACCGGCCGTTGTCGCTTTTACAATCCGCGACCGGTACGACCGCTTCGTTCGTCCGACTCGCAGGTGTCGGACTCGGTGTAGGCTCTCTCTCTCTCTCTAGCTAGATTTCAGGCGCCGCGCCGGTGGTATGCATTCGACGTAGATGCACCGTCCGCGCTCGGATGCACCGGCGCGTCGCTGCGCCTAGCTCCGTTGCAGCTCGCGTTGCCGCGCGCCGCGCCGCTTGAATCCCGCTTTTCGCAATATACGCCGGACGTTTTGTTCGTCCCGTAGGCTACGATGCACGCTTAACTGACTGCGAATTAAAATTCCAGAATATAAGCGATTGCTTACGACGATTAATCGCACCCCTGCTGCTACGCTCAAGCGAGCTGCGGAACGGAGAGAACGAGCGAGCGAAACGTTCTCGCTCGCGCGCGTCGACTTCTCTCGGCGACCGAAGCCGATTTCCTTTATTTTTCGTATCGAGCGATTCTTCGAGCGTTTTCGTACCGGCCCTCCCTTCCCGACATACATATATCGACGCATTTGCCGCATCGGGTTTCGATAAATCTTCCGGCGTGTCTCTTACCGGAGGCACACGGTCACGCAGACTCTCGCCGCCATCGCATCGGCCCACTCGAACGGATACACACGGGGAAATACAAAGATTCCGAGGGCTCGACTACTCGGTAATTCGTATCGGCGACAACCATTTAAGTGGCCGGAGATAGATCACTCGATAGACGGCTTTTCGTCTCTCGTTGTTGTTGCTGTTGCTGTTGCTGTTGGTGGTGGTTTGTTTATTGGTGTTTGTTGGCGCGGCGAGTCAGGTCGCGTGTAGGATTTCTTGCATGGTGAACGACCACGATGGAAGGTCGGGACTTTTATGGCGAGTATCGCTGATATAGGAAGAATCGTAATCGGAGGATTGATGGAGATGTACTGTTGCACCCGTATTGCACCGGGGATGAGTGTTGTGAGAGTCACGCGATTTAATGGGCTTCTTGTGGTTGCGTTTTAGCTTGCCCGATTGTGTGCAGCTTGTTGTACGACCACTTTTTTTCTTCGACTATATTGATGTAATCAACTTTTCACCTGAAGAACTGTATTTACGTTTTGTTGTTACACGGAAGTCACTTTTCGGAGAAAAACATCGTTCCGAATAGAAGTCGGATGGCCTCGAGGGGTACGTTATGTACAGAGCTGTAACCATTTTGTTGTTACTCCGCCTTTATATATAATGCTTAATATTTCTTATTGAATTCTTTTCGCTTTCTTTTTTTAATAAAGCACACAACGAGCATAAGATATATATTCTGAGATTTTTTTCAGGATCGACCCATTCACAGATCGACAATTTCTCGGTGATAAGTAGACTGCGGATCTTCATGCATTTAGGGCTTCTGAAAATTTTCAAAAAATGCTAGAGTATAGAATTGGACAGAATTTAATACGATTTTTATTTATTTCAGACCTGCAAAGACTACCAGCACTGAAAATAAGATTTTATTGGATTCCACTTTCTTAAAATTCGCCTACAAAAATTGCAAACTGCGTAAACATCCGCAGTCTAGTGATAAGTTAGTGGTCCTTCCATTTTGTGGACTAGTCCAAACCTAGAACAACAAGCATATAAAACTAGTTTAACTTCTCTTGTAGAAAATAAGGGATCCGAAAATCATCACACATCCGGTACATAGTAGACACATAGATCGCAAAAGTATACATTGTGTAAACATGGACTACCATTAATCCAAATTAATAAAATCTAAATAAACAGGTAACACTTTTCAAATTCCAGTATTTTCAAGAAACTTCCACACCCGGTTTTCAAAACAGTTTTCGAACTCTCTTCTCCAACAAACCCTGGCCGCTGTGTACGCAGCAAGCATCAATCGATGAAATATATTCCATTTATAAAATAATGATTAGAAAGCTGACTGCATCATCAGGAACAGGCTCCCGTTCGCCGGGCACCGTGGCCGACCGAACAATGAAATCTTGAAAAGAATACCGAGCAAAGCGGAATGCGGAGGTGAGATGGCGCCGCCCGCGCCCGTTCCGTTCTAGTTTCGATTTATCTAAATCATCGGAGCAGAAGAGGCTCTCGCTCCTGCGCGCCAGAAAAGATTTCCACGTGGAAGACGGATGCGGTCACAGGGGTGCGCTTGCGTTCGTGCGCGCTATTTCGGACTGCATGCGTGGCTGCATATCTACTCTCACGCACGTACTCGTTCGTTGTGTGTACTATAGCGTCTCCACACGCGTACGCGTATCCTGATCGAAAGAAAAGGAGGAGCCAGCAGCCGAGCCACGGCGTGGTTGCTCGCACGACGGGCGCGCGATGCCCCGGCACAAAAAGTACATTGCATTTATAAGTCATTTATTATGAATTACACGATGGTATATTTAAAATGGGAGGCATGTCTTGTACGTGGATATATGGGATATCGAGATTATAACGCATGCGGCGAAGAGAAACCGGGACTACAACGGGGCTGGGATACGCACAACCGGACGTTGTCGTGTAGGTGTTCTCGCGTGCGTACATACTACCAACACGGCAGAAAGAGAGAGAGAGAGAGAGAAAGAGAAAGAGAGAGAGCAAGGGGATCTTGTGAATCGTCCGCGCCACGCATGCACGCGCCTACAAATTGGTAGTGCGTAGCCGCACGCTGACTCCTGGATAAAACCTGGAAACCGTTTCCTTTCTTTTTCTCCCCCACGGATTTTCTAAGGGGTCCGACGCATCGCGGCACGCTCGCGCACAGGGGTGCAAGAACTGCACTCCGTTTGCTTATGCACTTCCCTGCCGGCCCCGTTTTTCTCGCGCGCGGACTTCTTTTGTTGCCAGAAGTAGCGCACAATTCTTCGCAAAAACCGGGTCAAAATCATTCATTTCCACTAGTCCTCTCGATCGATGTTCTTTCTGTTTCAACACTTAGCGAGGTCAGTTTAAACAAGTTTTTAAATTTTAATTTTAATGAATCTACCACCATCGGTTAAATCACCGCTTCCAGATTTTTTGTTTCACATTACTTCATTGCGGAATAAAACTTCTGACTTTAACGCTGAGCCCACCGGGCAGGAAGAACAAATGACTGCTTTATAGAAATGATAATATCGAGTTCATCTAGATTTTCTCCATTTTTATTATGATATGTGTTTGAATTAAGTTTCACAACTATTTCCTGTCAAAAGTTTTTACGATTTCAACCATTCTGAAATAATCTATCCGCTCGTTTGACCGCCGCTGGTAGGTATAGCATCAACAACAATGGTTGCTTTTCGCAAATTATTATTTTAGTACTTAATTCTAAGAAATCTGGAAGAAGAAAAAATATCTTTCATTGGTGAAAAGGTTCTCTGCGGTAGAAACGAAGTAAAAATATTCCTAATTTCTCGATGTATGTCAACAACAAGGGTCTCACCAGCGACATATATCGTCCAGGAGACATACCCCGAGCCATGTTATGTTTACACTCCTCGGCGTCCGAGACCTCCCCAACGTATACACCGCGGTAGTGGGGATAATTCCCCGACGTATATGATCCAGGCCTCACCGACATATATAGAGAAATCACAGTGTTTTGAAAATTTGCACATGTCATGAATGCACAAAGATCCGCAGCCTGCTTGATGACATGAGAGAACGTTGGGATCGCGAAAGGTTGCGAACGTCATCGCGTTTGAAAAATTGGACAGTCGCGGTTGTATGCAAACGCGGGGAAGAGGTTCTGTGACGTTGGAAGAAATGATAAGAGCGTGATAATTGCAACATTGTCCGCGGGATATAATCGGCTAGGCGATCGCGCGAAGTGAGTGTCTGCTTTCTAGTAAGCAGGAAGCGTATCGCCTGGCAATTTCCAACGATGACTGTGGTCGGTGATCGACGGGTTCCTCTTTGACCTTGCGCGAATGACGGTGCACTCCTTATCGCCGGCCAGTCGGTCACAGAATAAGCAATTAATTTGAACAGTTGTACGATGCGCCGGTGAAAAGCTTTCGTCAGGGATAATTAATCGCGAGGAGACCGACCGACGAGATTGCCTTTCATGTAAGCGATACCGAGGGTCCTAATGCCCGTGATGCTGCTGAGGTATTTATTAACTATTATACTCGACATTGCGTCGCTTGGGTATCTCTCTCCTCTTCGCTCGTTCGTTCCCCTCTTCGTCTCCGGCGTCTATTTTTCCGCGAGCACCGCAATTATTTACTATTCAACCACGTATTACGGCAGTTTAGACGGAAAGTATCCGACGATAATCATACATTACAAGCGCCAAACGTCTTTCTATTTGTCTATTAAATCATCGGGACGTCGCGCGGTGGTACAGGTCGGGGAATTCTGCGACAGTTTGCTGAAAAGTTATTTATTGATGTCGCGATTAAAAGAGCGCGAGCTTCAGTAACACTTTCCGAGTTAATACATTGTCTACCGGCGAATATTTTATAATTTTTGAAAATCTGTAGTTAAAGACTTTTTAACGTCATTTTAACTCACCCCCCGTTATGTCATCTAATAATTTCATTTGGAATTATAATATATAGATTTTTAGCTTCCATTTGGTACAGTACAATTATTGAAAATCCTATTAACAGGCTTCCGGTAATTAAATTGTTAACAAACTATTTTCAGAATCAAAGTATAAAGCAAATATAGTCTAGAATTTTTTAAAATCGTCCCCTTATCATCCAGAATAATTTTTTTTAACCCTTCTTATATTATTATATTTTTCATGGATATAACCAACACACCTCAACATTATTTTCATATTAAGCACCATTGTTTTACTTTATTACGCCCTTACACACCTTCATAATTAGTGTAAAAAATTATCTTACTTTCTTAACTCCTTTATCATTGTGGAAAATTGCTTTAATTTTGTGGAACCTTTGTGCCTCCTGTAATTTAGGCAGATAAAATCTTATGGTACTTTACCATGACACTCTTAGCTCCATAATTGCAATTCCCTTATGTTATCTACTTAAAACTGAGCACTCCGTACGACGCGCCAGTCGTCTTTTGTATTAAATGATTCAGCTATACGACGACCGGAAGTCGTAATGTGCAATTTAGTTACAGTAATTTACAATTCTTGAGGACTTAACACATTCAACTGTTGTATTTGATAGACACAATAATCGATGCGGAGATCTTCAATTGTGTAAACCCCCTATCAATATTATAAGTAGACTACGCATTTTCATCCAAAATAAAATTCGCGACACGAAAATTGCAGATGACTGTGTCACGATTACCGTGCGTCGGAACCTTGTGAAACCGGGCGACACGTTTCCGCATCTGAACTGACTCACCTTTCATCCGTCGCACGATCCTACCATCCTTCGTTGCCATTTACGATCGAGCCTTTTAGCGGTGCCAGCGACAAGGCTTGAAAAAGCGCGACGGTTCACCTATACCGCCTTTGCAACTGGGACGGAGTGAGTCATCCAACGTCTATGAATTTTCTATACACTAGTGTCTCCATGTATGTGAAAAATTCGGGACCAAAATGTCACTCATATTGTCTAGAAACACTACTCCTTGAACTCTCACCGCTGGCAGGAGAAAATGTTACTCAACTCTGAACAGAAGAGCGAGTAAACGAAACGTCGACACCAGACAATACTTAAACCAGTGACAAAACTTTATGTTCAGGAAACTATTACCAACGTAATTGTTGCGTTTTTCCGATTGAAACGAGCCCAAACATGACCCAATTCGGAGCAAATTTGCTCATTCTGTCCACAATTTAGTAGAATCTCGATTATCCGAACGGATAAGCTAGTGTTAAAAAATCACATAAAACTACCACAAATTGGAATGATATACCAACGCTTTAAAGTTGACATACTAAATAGTTTCATTCTATACATTACAGAGCGTTGTCAAGCGAATGAGGCGTTCGGATAATAGAGGTTCCACTATATCGTGGATTAAACGAGCAAATATGATCCAAACCGTATCGTGTTTGGTATCGTTTTAACCGGGAATGTGTCACGAGTATGTTGACAACGGTTTCATAAAAGAATAATTAAAAACAAAGAAGTTCTGTCGCCACATTGTTATTGTCTCACCGACGGTTTACTCCTCATCCTTCGACGCTATAGATAAGAAATCTAGGAATGGAGTCTGTACACGACACGAGTGACATATCGGACCAGAAATGTTCACATGTGTCGAGGCAGTAGTGCAAGTAGAGTTCGATTAAAAAATAAAATGGTTATCACGAGTTCCGACTCGGTACCACGGGACAAGGATTTGATCTCGTTTGGAGCAGCCGTGCTCCCGGATCGGAACGCGAGCTACTCGTTCTCGAAACGAGCCGGTGTCCCGATTCTGTGCGTGGACGAAACGAGATTATTAGATACACGAGGTTAGTACGCGAAGGTAACGTAACCGTGGACAAGAGAGGGAGGACCGAGACGGAGAAAGAGGGACACGGGTGTGTTGTGTGTACCGCGGTGAGGGGTAAACGGCCTCGCAACAACCTAGACGTGCCTTGACCCACGGGAGCGAAAGAGAGGGAGAGAGAGAAACCGAGAAAGCAAAAGAAAAGAGAGACAAAGACGGAATGATAGATAGAGGGAGAGACAGGAGCAGTGAGAGGCGTGCGAGTCGGTGTAGAAGGAGATGAAAGAGTGGACAGCCAGGTAGAAAGAAAGGGGGAGGGGGCAGAAGGAGTTTAGAGAACAGGTGCGCGACCATTGACCGCCGGCTTTGGTTACCCACTGAATTATCATATACGTAAGTTGCGTCGGCGATCGAGTGATTTAATCGCGCCGATTACCGGCCAACCGTGAGCTCAGGGGTGAGGTCAATTAAGATGGGTTACCGGATAATGATACGTTTAGGGGTGAGCACCGCGAACTTTGCGCCGCAGCCGGCTGCGATTGCACGGACGTGCGTCCCAGATTGTTCTCCGGGATAATGTCCGGCAGCAACGGGACCGAAACGCTACTCGGTGAGCTGCAAGTTCGTCCACGGATTTTTTTCTTAACCCCTTCGACCGCGACATCAAATTTATTTACATTTATTTATGGACGACCGAGTCAATTTGGAACCTCTCCACGATTTTTACTTTCCGCCGGGCAATTTTCCCGTTAACGCTTTCAACATTTGACGTTACAACGATTATACATGAACGTGGGGATTTCGACACGTGTTCCAGAATTTTTTAGATTTTTTGAAAACCTGGAAAAGTGACATTTAGTCGTGAACATAAATGCGGCGATAAAAATAAGGTTGTAGAGGAAGGGTTAAACTGCTGAGGTAATTAGGTCAGTATAATTGGACCGTTTATTTTGAAAGTGGCGTGAGTTCATTTTTTTTAATAAAAAATAATACAAATATACAAATTATGTGATATCTCACTTTGTTGTTTGTCCAAAAATGGACTTACACCATTTCCAAAATAAACGGTCCAATTGTCACTTTTACTGTGTACTGATTACAGTGAATTCTCGATATACATCAACAACACGGGTCTTACTAGCGACATATATCGTCTAGGAGACATACTCGAGCCGTGCTCGGCGTTCGGTTCGACATTCTCTCGAGCTTCGCGGCCCCTCACAGAGTATACCCCGCGATAGTGGGTATAATTCCTCGACGTTTATCATCCAGGCCTCGGCGACATATATAGAGAAATCACTGTACAGTGTTGTTCCGCACACTTCAAGGGGACCCAGCAGTTAATTTTAATCGTAAAGCTTGTTGCCTTCAAGTAACGATTTATTAAATTTTTATGCAACACGAGACTGTGAATATGTCACTGTACACGGCCCTTTTTTCACAAGTTCGCACACACCATAAGCGGACAACAGAGTCCGAAGGTTGTTTCGAGCGCGTTGAGGATGCAGAAAAAAAGGGGTGAAATAATATTTGCACGGGAACGGAGCAACAGAAAGAAATATGAAGGAAATGATCAGTCACGATGTAATTAATACCTATTGACACCAGATACGTACCGACACGTAACACTATCAGTCTTAATAACGTACCGTCGATAATATCAAACAAGCATCGGTTACAATAATCAACTGCAGGCCGGATCGATTTGTAACGCGCCGATCATAGCAAATCGGCACGGAACGTTTCAGTTTCTTGCGAAACCACGCACGGGAACGGACGCGTCCCGTACGATAAAAGCGGCGACTCGCCGCGGGCGCCTATCAGCTGCCCGTTCAATTATTTAATTTATATAAGAATCCGGCTTCAAAGTGCGCCGCGATCAGGCCCGCCAATTAGTCACGGCAGGAAGTAATTTACACCGATACAGAATAATAACGCCTCCGGTAATTAATAAAGTTCCCGATAATTTACGATGCTGCCGCCGCATGCGCTTCGATATTCATGCGTTCCGCAAGGAATTTATACATCGACGGTTACCGTCGAAAATTTACGAGAACGAACGACACCCTGTGAAATCATGGAGTACGTGGCGGGTGCCACACTTTTCAATACCTGCGCGTTCTCTTATTACTTCAAAAAGTGGGGGATTGAACAGCGATGTGTGAACAACGTTCATGAACATTTTTTTAATATATTAACGTATCATTCACACCGATTGGAATACCTATACCCTTAAGAATTTCATGGTAGGAAAAGGTAAACCATATTTACAAAATATTAGTTCTGGAATACCTTCGCCCATAAGAATTTCCTAGTAGAAAAAGGTGAACCATATTTATAAAATATTATTTCGTTGTCTTCACACCGATTGGAATACTTTTGCCTTTAAGAATTTCCCAGTAGGAAAAGGTAAACCATATTTACAAAATATTATTTCGTTGTCTTCACACCGATTGGAATACCTTCGCCCTTAAAAATTGCCTAGTAGAAAAAGGTAAACAATATTTATAAAATATTATTTCGTTGTCCTCACACCGATTGGAATACCTTCGCCCTTAAGAATTGCCTAGTAGAAAAAGGTAAACAATATTTATAAAATATTATTTCGTTGTCCTCACACCGATTGGAATACCTTCGCCCTTAAGAATTGCCTAGTAGAAAAAGGTGAACCCTATTTATAAAATATTATTTCGTTGTCCTCACACCGATTGGAATACCTTCGCCCTTAAGAATTGCCTAGTAGAAAAAGGTAAACAATATTTATAAAATATTATTTCGTTGTCCTCACACCGATTGGAATACCTTCGCCCTTAAGAATTGCCTAGTAGAAAAAGGTGAACCATATTTACAAAATATTATTCCGTTGTCTTCACACCGATTGGAATACTTTTGCCCTTAAGAATTTCCTACTAGAAAAAGATAAATGACTCCAAAACAGATAACCAAGATAACTCCAAGATAACTCGAAAATCCAACTCCAAGTCAACTCCCAATCGGCCAAAAAACTACTAAGCGTCGCGACAATGATTCCCGTCGCCGTTCTTGCTAATTTGCTGCCGCCATTTGCATGCAATTCGCTCGCAATACCGAAACAATTGCGAGCGTTCGAAGGAGGCGGCGGAGAAAATGTGTAGAGGAAAGGAAATCGATGACCTCTTGGCCCGCCGACAATGGCAATCAGAGGCATAGCGAGCGACCCTAATCCGGCCTGGAAATGTCGAGCGTCGCGGATGAACGACGCTTCCGTTGGTTCCAGTGGTCCGAGACTATCTTGGTATCTGCACGGCGTCGACGGACAAGCGTTTTCTCGGACGTATTGTTCCGGCAACGACGAGGTAAGTGGTTCTTCCGCGGAAGGTATGCGGTCGGCGAGGCTAATCACCGTCGCAGAAATTACACGTTGACGCGGAACAGTAGCGTGCAGATAAGGGGGATCGCGGTGCGGTTCGGATGAAAGTGCAATTCAGGCCAGCACTGGTATTTGCAACGCCGCTGTTGCAGTTCTTTCTGCCCGGTGATTTTCGCTTACTAGATTTACGGGACCGAATTTACAATTATTGTGAGTGTAAAAATGCATTTATAGGAAATTTATTTTATTCGCTTTAGAAGCGAAGAAAACTGATACGTTACTTCATGAAATTTGAACTCCACTATTTACAGTGATTTCTGTATATATGACGCCAAGGCTTGGATGATAAACGTCGCGGAACGTAAACATAACACGGCTCGGAGTATATCTCCTGGACGATTCATGTCGCTGGCCGTGTTGTTGACATATATCGAGAATTCACCGTGTTTAGCAAATAAGGTCAGATAGAAGTCTGTACTCTTTCCAGTCTATCTTAATCTGGTATAAGCTTACAAAGAGACCTAGTTTTAGCCTATTTTATGGGATTCAAATTTTTCAATTTATTTATAGTATAATTATTTTATAGAAACGGACCGCTGGGGAGAATAGAAAATCCTGACGTCGGCGAGGAAATCGAGGAAGTATAGGCTGGGTACAATGAACGAGCGCGGATACGAGATTAGTATCGGAGCCACGAGCGTGATATTAATTCCCGGTGGACGATGGATTCGCCGTTGGTTTTTTTTTTCTCTCGATTATTTCAACGCTGTGCTATGCGGTTCCTAATTAATTAAGACGCGTCAAAGGGGAAATAGAAAAGCGCGGTATAAACGCCAGATTAGGGGATACGGAGACGGTCGATTTGAATAAAATGGCGCATCGCGTCGGTTAGTTTACAAATGTATACAGCGAGGACGGAACCTACGCGCCGAGGCAAATTGAAAGCGGATTCATCTATTAACCGCGCGCGGAACGATAAGGCGCGATAATGTTTACATTTGTAGCCCATAAAATTTAATTAGCCAATTACGGTCTTTTAATTAATCGCTCGGTATCCATCTTTCCGCTTCACGTAAGGCCCGATTATATTAATTATCAGAGCCTCAAGACGCCTCTACGCCCGTTACACGCATTCCGTCGGCGAACGTTCCGTTTGCGTTTGCGTGCTGCTCGCGGGAACGAGCAACCCCTCTCTTTTTTTTCAGCGAAAGCTGCAATTTATTCGCGAACGGACAACGGATCTGTTAGTGTGTCATCTTCGCGGAAGAATTCGCATGCTAATTTCGCGGGCAGACGTCGCTTCGGAGTCGTTTGTTTTGCGAAATAAATGTGCATTATCAGTAATAACTGTCTACCCTGCTGAAATCGCTTCGGGCTTGTAACGCGAGGGTAATAGGAGTGAGATGATCGCTTATTGTGTTTGCCGGTGCAGGTTTTTTCTTCTCGGAAACAGATCGTGGCAATTGCGCCCTTGGCGGTTCTGTCGTATTTGCCTCAAACACATAGGGGGCTCAGCTCGATCAGTATAAGTCTTATCACGAGTTAAATAAAAAATTGTTTGTATTGATTATAAGGAGCTACGGAGACAATTGTTTTCTTAATAATTTTATGGAGTTGACAACGATACAACAGTATCACAGAATTTTTTACAATTTTTTCTGTTTTGACTTTGGTCTATTCATTTTTGTCACAAATACGTAAAATCCACAGGCTAGTTATCAAAGAAAGAATTTTCAATATGGCTACTGTAGCTGACAATTTTTATTTTGCATAAAGATCCGCAGTCTAATAATGACTAGGTTCTAAATACAGAGAGTTTAGAGGGGGTTTGATTAAATTACTGTACAAAATTTTTAGAGTAGAGTAAAAATTAATAATAAGAATGGAAAAAATTATTCAATAGGAATTTAGTAATTTATGAAAATTTAGGGTGGGTTTAAGTTGTCCTTGGAACAATTTGATTTAGCTGCTTGGTGGTCAACGCATATAAACGTAGCAGGCTGTTATTTACGTTTGAAAGTATTGACTTAAGAAATTCACAATGAAGAATGTATCACGCATTTTTGTTTAACAATTAAATACGGTTTGTTGAACTTTTAAGAAGCCGTTCATGTGAGAACTTCCCCGTAACTCACCATGCCGTTAATAAACGCATGCGAGGCAATGTTTTCACCTGGATGGATGTATGTTTGTACTATTTCTAGAATGTTTATTCTAGAAACGGACTGGATGAAATCCTCGATTAATTGTACATAAATTTCCAGCAGAACGAAACAAAGTTTTGTTACTTTCTTGCCACGCAGGCATGTAAGAGGATTTGATTTACAAAACATGGTATCTCGTATCTAATCTTCTCGGTAATCTATCCACACACGCTACTATTCGCTTCTTATCGTTTCTTTTTTCTTCCACTTCCTTTTAACACTCCTCGCAATTAAGCTTCGGTAATTATCCGACGTTTACAGAGAATTGCTTTCAAATTCGGTCGCTATGAACGTAAATTATAAAAAATGAATGATGCGTCCTGGATCCTTGTATCTAAAATCTAGTATAAAAAAAAAACTGTTGACAAGTGTTTCCTACCCTATATTGATAGTTGATAAGTGTTGACGAGTGTTTCCTACCCTAACACCATAGTCGCCACCTCATCCGACTACCTGACTCCAACCGACTAGAATAATAGAACAGCAAAACGCCCGCGAAGATAATAAATTTAATCAAAAGAACAATAGAAAGAACGTGTACAATGATGCTAGACGCGCCGGACCCGCCCATAAAGGTTAGCAGAAAGAAGCTCGATTAATTAAAAGAGCAGTGTTCCGCGGCGATACCGCTTAGCGTCTACTTATTAAGCAATACTTCAACCAGTTCCTAGCCGCATCGCCGTTGCAAGAACGAATAAGAACGGCGATCCTAGTCCCTTAAAAAACCGAATCTCCGTTCGTCACGTTCTTAATCCCGGTGATTCGAGCGCCGCGCGGAATCCAATCGGAACGACGTCGCCTCCGGAATCGGCGAGGAACGCCTTTAGGGGTGAGAGAACCGCGCGCGGAATTTTCGAGGAGCGCTCGTTAAAACGGATCGAACGAGCCGGATGGATCGACGTCCGCGATCCCGCGACTAATGACGTCCCCGTGTAAGCCGCGGATTCGACTTGTCGCCCGTTGCGACGCATTGCACGGCGCGTTCGAGCGCGTCAGCTCTCGCGTCTATGCAGTAGGTGCACCGCAAGGGAACAATGGTCGGTAAGAGAGCGCCGTGTGCACGCGGCGCGAACGGTCCGTGTGCGAATCCACACGAGAGCCTCGACTGCCGCGGTGCCAACGTGCGTGGGCTGACAGGCTGACAAGCTGACAGCAAGCCGGGCCCCGACCACCCGACACCTCACTGTCAGACGGGCCTGGACTCGACCGTAACTCCTTTGCTCTCGTCTCTTGTCTCCTGCCGTCTCCTCCCGTACCCTACCCTACCCTCCTCTAACCGCTTGTATCCTCCCAGCGCTCGGCGAGATCCTTCCGTGATCCTCTCGGTCGATCCTCTCGATCCGCTCGCTACCCGTTTCGGGATCGAGATCAGCAAACGCTCGGGCACGATTGTTGCGCGGGATCCTCGAGTTGGACACGCTGCTCACTGCCATTTTGGTCTCGTGCGGGCGACACGATCTCTCCTCTAATGATAAAAATTCATTATTATCGTAATATCGTTGGCTGAACCGAATTTGCTTAGGACTTGTGGGTTTTGAAACGGTTCCTCAAGTAATCAGTGCGACAGGCTTTGACTTTATAGTTTTTTAATTACAGTGATTGAAGTACTTCGATTTTGTGGGAGTTTTTGAGGTCATTGTTCGACAGTCGACGTGTTAACCCTCCGCCGCCATTATGGGTCGCTTAGGGCCAGGCGTAAATTAACACGTTATAAAAAGAATAACGTGTCAAGAATGATACATCTGCGAAGGTAAGAATAAATGAAATTTTCAAGTCCTACTGTTTTTGGAGGCTGGAGAGGAAAAAAAGTGTCAGATTTGATCGCCTAACCTAGTTAATGGTTAAATCGGACACTCTGTGCATCATGCCCTAAAGCCACGATTTTCTTCCAAACAGTCCAAATCAACTTTCCCATAAAAACAAATCCAGAAGAAATTGACAATACTTTTTCAAGGTGACCTACAGCTCGAACACAAACGATGCCTGAAGCAGCCCCGGAACAATCACTCGCCGATCAACATTGTCCCCGCGGATCCTAGGGGTTAAACGTGAAAGAGGAACACAACAAGCGTGCAGGGTCCGTACGATAGTCCTCCAGGATCCCGGCGCATGTATTTGTTATCGCTCTCGGGGCTGGTGTTCCACGAAGTCGCGTGGTTGTCGGCGCTTTTTCCGCTGCTCGGGGACAAAAAACCGCCAAGCGAGCGTGGCCGGTGTGCGCACGCGCGCGGTCCCCGTGCTCTTCGGCCAGGTAAAGGTAAAGGTAAATTCCATCGGAGTACCGTGGAGATTTTCCCTCTTGGCCAGGAAGTACAAATCCCGAACAACCATTCGTCGTTCCGATGAAATTTATCACTGAGCACACGGTGCGTGTCTCGCGGGTTGCCGGTGCGAGGCATACCTGCCGGACGACAACAACAAATAGGTACTTAGGCCCAATGGGATGTTCGGGCCCGGAGAACAACCGTGGATTCTACCGGTTTTTAATAATTGTACCCCCGGGCCTCGTCTGCCTTTTCCTTCCTCGCAATCTACGCGCGCTTATCTTCACCGTGAAACATCGCGAAAGCCAGAGTCGCAACCGGCTGGATAATTCTTGCATATCTCCGATTGCGAGTGAGGAGGCCCCCGGTGCACTGTCGGACGTTGCGCAGACGCGTCGACGCGTCAACGAGCGACGCATTAACGCGTTTTTCGTTTCGATACGCGCCGGATTCCATTCGGACAACATTCAGCGAAAGAAAGAAAAAAAGAGAGAACCGAGTGTCCCTCCGGCATTGTCGGATTCCACGGCGAATCTTGCAGCGGTAACGCCTCGTAAATACGTCGGTTTACAGCCGGACACCGGTGCCCGGCGATCGGGCGTCGATCATAAATCGCGATCGTTAATAAACGAACGGCCGCGTTACCGGACGCTTTTAACAAGCCGGCGAACGGTGCCGGGAACCGGGCTCCGACCCACGGAAACGATTTATTTAACGTTGATTGGGATATTATTCCCAATATGCTCGGTTTATCTCGCTGATACCGGCCACTGTCCACGGCAGCAGATAACCCCGAAAAGGCTCGGTGATATTATAAAATTCGGACGGGATCGCCGAGACGTTTTTACACGTGGCTTTATAAAGTCGCGAGGATCCGAACGGGGACTCGTCGGACGATGTCGATTCGGTGGACGGAGGCTTCATAATTGGGGGAATTATGGCTGGGACTCTGAGGTTTCCAGGTGGGCATTGCGATCTGACATTTCGAGTGGCGCCGTCTACTGCCGAAATGTAGAAATAATCTAAGCTCGGCATAACGTTATGGAAGCTGCAATTTTTCCATCGCGTAACAAACAAAATTTCGATTACTGTGCAGTGAAAAACTGTGATAGTAGAGCGAGTCAAAATTTGTTGCTCCGTTTCCACACTTCTACAAAACCGAATAAACGCGTGGTCAACATAACAAACGCATTACAAAGCGATGTGAAAACTAGGTTAGTGAAAATCTTCTTTGTAACCAGGTATTCATTTTATTAATCCCCGAATTGTTGAAGTTCTTCCGGGAAAACGATGAAAACAAAAATGAATAACATTTTCGATAGCAATCTTCCTCGCTTTATGAATTTCAGGTTATAACAACATACATATGTAGTATGTTGTCTACTACTTCCGAACGTCTCCTGAACGTCTTTTGTTAGACAACGGTACGTCTTAAAGACGTCTTTAAGACGTCCGTTTGATGTCCATTTCAGACGTAAAAACGACGTCTCCAAAAAGACGTCTTATTTCGAACGTAAAAACGACGTCTCGAGAAAGACGTCTTTTTAGGACGTAAGACTTTCAGACCTAAAATGGACGTAAAAAAGACATCTTTAAGACGTCGCGTGCTATCTGGGTAAGTATACCAGATGAAACGGAATCGAGCATAGAATAGCTAAGTGTAAGAATAAGATGAAAGGAGAAGTATAGTGTTTACCAGAAATGTGTTTCATATTTTCTGAGAGTAGTCTTTAAAAATGATTCGTAGTCGAAGAAAGATAAAATAGCGGCCAGCGTCCACGAGGGTTTAAAAATGAAGGTACAATTAATTACCAGAGCCGCGAATTAGTTTGTACAGCTAATGAATGTGATAGGCACGAAACAATAGGTTCTCTGATGAGAGTGATTATTTAGGGTGATTGGGGCATATCGCGAGCGTCGTTGGTGATTTCGGCGTGCAAGCAGAGGCCGCAGTAAATCCCTTGCGACATAATAGCGCGACAGCTGCGTGACGGAGATTTACGTTGGATCGTTGGCGCTCGGGGTCCCGCGAAGGGTAGCGAGTATACCAAATTGGGAGCAATCGTACGTCTCATTAAGAATCGAACGGTTCGGCCGGTCCCGGGGCAGAGACAATTACCGCGTGAGCGACAGCAGCCTCGAGATAATCGGCCGGATAGAAGAGAAACGCGGACGTATATTTCACGTGGCCGTGGCCGTTTCTTCGATCCGTTCGTTTACGTTTTCGTTTCGTTTGCCTTTCGTTCCGTTTCCATCCGCGAGCCGGCGCGGCGCGGCGAGACGGGCCCGCCAGTGTCTTACAATTCACGACAACGTCACCGGCGCAGATAACATCGAGGCAGCCCGCAACAATGCACCGGTGCCGATGCATACGACGCCGGAGACCCGGTAAATGTTTCGTCCCTTACTCCGTGGATCGTGCCAAGTGTGCGATAGGATTAACAGCCTCGCTGAGTTTCGCCTTTGAGAAATGAACGCCACGCGACAACTAGGAGATCTAGGGACCGTAGTGGAGACAACTGTTGTTGGCAGTTGGGCGAGCATCTTTGTGCAAAATAAGATTTTTATAGTTTGTTTTTTAGGATATAACAACTGGGAGAGAAGTTCACAGATTTATATGAAACATATAAAAAACAGGCCAAAGAGAAATCTACTGAAATAATCAAGAGGCAAGGGCTATTTAAGGGCAAAAATTATTTCCAAAACTTTTTCCGCGTCAGTTCTCTGCCCTGGTTTCTTCCATAAAAGACTTAAGAGGTGTTTTACTAGTACGGTTAATAGGATGCGGGCGGATCACTATCATTTAGCCGCTTCGTTGGCGCGCGTAAGCATAATTGCTGACGGTATGTGTAGTTGCGATCAAAGTGACGAAACTTTAAACCACGTCATATGGCAGTGCGAAAAATATGACGTCCACATGTTCATAGCGGAACCTAATATTAAGGCTTGCATTTATATTCAGTCGTATTTTAAAGATTGTAAATTATCTATTTAAATCATAATTACATCTTGTAACATTGTAATACCAACCTGTAAAATTGTAATACCACATTGTAAAGTGAAATGGACCCATTTGAGGGTCTAAAGAGATTCAATAAAAAAAAACTGGGAGAGAATTTATTTTCACTGTATAAGTAATTTGGATTGTATTGTGGAAAGAGCTTTAATTAGACTGACAATCTTTATGGGAAATTTGATTTTTGTGGATCATTTGACAAACAGCAGAATACAGTGTTTATATATGTCCGAAATGCTTAGCCGATAAAAGTCGTAGAACTATCCCCACTGCCGCAGGGTATAGCCCGTGATGAGCCATGAACCTAGGCCTCTAGAGCTCCGCTGTCCTTATCAAAAAATCCATGGACGATATATGTCTGTGGCTAGCCCCTGGCATTGGACATATATCGAGTAAACACTGTACGGGAAAGATTTTGTCGTCCAAGTGATTTGGATCATACTGTGGAACGGTGCAGTCATAATTAGACAGTGAATCTCTATGCAAACTTCTATTTTCATAGATTATTTATCAAAAAGTACATGAGGATACAATTTACTTCGTCGACTAAAATTGTAACAAATTTTGAAATGCAATAAATGCATAAAGATCCGCAATGCAATCATAAAAGTTAATCTTAGAAGAAAAACAAGATTAATAAAACTTGTGAATAATTGAATTCAACCAAGACTATGTGAATTATCACGGGTCAGACAAAAAAAAATATATATATATATAATGCATTACTAGGCACATAGTTGAACACCGCAATTAGTTCAGTTATTTTTTTTAATTTCTATTTTCTAATTATACTGGTTCTAACAAGCCCGTGTATATTCAGACTGCGTGCAATTATATGAATGAATTTATTCAGTGGTTTCCAACAAAAGCATGTTCGTAATCTCAGTAATTGTAAAAAAATGTCTGATACTTGTCACTCTGATTGATCTAGTAGTAGTTGCGTTAATCAGATAATAATGATAATTCGGCGGAGGATTAAAACGGCATAAAAGTTTGTTATACGCATATAATTATACTTGGATCGCAGATCTTTATGCAAATATAAATTGCTATAGATTACTTTATGGAGATTTGTCGCACTTCAAAGGTTTCAAGATATTAAATAAAAAATATTCTTCACTTCACTTTTTGGGAGCTGCGTTCACCCCCTCAGTAAAAATACTTTTTTTTTACAGGCACCACGCACCAGATACAATTTCTGCAGACCGAGAAAAACCTCTCGTATCGAAGAGAAACTTCCGACAATATTTCCGCCATATAAAAATCATTGCCAAACACCGGCCGACACGTTGTAAAACATCGCGCTGGTACTGTTAACCAGCGGAGGCTGTCGGCGCGCATCGCGAGCTATCGTGAAAACCGGTGGATCAAATTCGCGTTGACTCCGAACAAAATATTACAGGCCCCTTAATCCGAAGAAAGTCTCGATGCCGGGGCTGCCATTGATCTTCGTTAAAGCAATGTCCGGGCAATTAAGCGCCTAATGCCTCCCCTACCGAATAAAAGGCCCGAGATACTTTCTTCGTATCGCGTGCAGCGTATAATTAATTCTTATGCCATTAAAGCGCTATCGCGGCCTATCGGGCCCGCGGGACATGCCGCCCCGGGATCGTAATTAAGCATGTAAAGTAATTATCATTTTTCTGCCAATGTGAGGTAATAATTATAGCTCTTGCGTAATCTGCAAAGGCGGCCCCGGGTACGGACGATGAACGACAATGTCTGGCGTCGCGAGATTACCGTTCGCGTTAGCGGTCCTCGTAGAATCCTGAATTACAAACGGCCAGATATAAACGAATTATAATGATCGGTCGCCGTGACCAATGCGCCCGCGGGACGCGATAATATTGGTATTACTGGAGCGGCTCGCCCACGGTAATTAAGAGAAGATTCGTACATTTTTGTCGGGCCAATTCCGTCGTTCTTTTCGGCGTCCTTTGATTCCGCTCTCGTATCGGATGGAGAGATTAAACGTTTAACTCTGACAGGTTCATTTATTCCAGAGTGCATTTCGAAATGCACCTTGCAGAAATACTGATCGGCTCGTGTGCAATTCTTAATGAGGACATTAGCCTAATTTCGTCCAGTGCACTCTGACAACATTCTCTGCTGGCTTTACGGGACTAGAACATCATTTTGTTCTCTCACATTTTCTAAAAACAATATTGAAAAATAAATCCTACTGAATAGATAGTGTAATACCTTAATTAGGTCAGGTAGAAAGAGGAATTTCAAGTTCATAATGGCAATATTGTAACGTTAAATGTTCACCTCCTACTTAAAATAATTTTGACAATAATATTGATCAAGAGATATGTAAAATCGTTTTCGAAAACTATTCAAATTCGCTAACAAATGATGTCTGCTCTAATTAAGAGATACGGCACATTCTTGAAGTTAAATGTTTGGTAATAGGCTCGGAAAAGAGTGTAACAGTCAATGGTAAATTAGCATTAGTAACAATTCCACCACTTCCGACACGGTATACTATAATTTGCATTAAACGTAAATGTGAGGTGTAACAGAAAATCTAGTAACTCGAACCCCTTGTTCGGTATCGTTCACCGGTATTAACGTGTTAACGAAGGTGTCGCAAATGTTCGCTCGAGCGGAAACTTAGGCTGTATTGAACAAGCAAAGAGCGCGAGATAAGCGGCGCCGATTTCGCACGATAGTCGAACGCACTTGCGTCCCTGACTAGCCAGAGAGAAGATTGTAGATTGGCGTAGATGCGATAGTTAGCCTATCGCCGTTCGATAAGCTGCGATAGAGACACGCCTACTTATGCTTGTAAATCCAAGAGTTTACTGGATGAGATAACAATTTCCCGTCGATACCGAGGCGCATCGGTGCTCTTTCGATTGTCCAATGAGAACGCGTAGAACGCCAAGGGCCCGTGGGATCAAACAACAATTTAGCCTGAACAAGATCATGCTACTTCGATCTAGGAAGGGCAGACTATCTGAGGATACGTACAGTCTTATAATTGATGGCACACGCTTAACATCAGAACAACTTTTTCACAAATGGACCAAACGATTTTAATTTTAGAAAAGTTGCGTCCAATCTGAATTACGAAAGAAATATTAAAATTGCTTTTTACAACTTTTTCATTTGGGCTTGTTCCGAAAATTTAAAAAATGTGTTATGTAGATTCACATAAATTATATGTGTGCTGAACATTTCATCGAAATTGGTTTGCGAGAAAACTGTAATTTTCACTATTTTTAAAGTGTGCGGTATCAATGAGGCTGACCGTAGCTCGGTTTACTAGAAAATAACTGGAACCCGTTAGAAAACATATTACTGGATGTTCATTAAATAATTTAATCACGACACGGCAGCGCTCTTAATGACTTTTACTTAATCGATGTATAATACGCGTGGAATCAATTTCACGACCACTCCGCCATTAAATAATGCAATTGCAACCCGGTAGGTGTTTAAGACAGTACATCGAAAAGGTATGAAAAGTTCTCTTAATGACTTTTACTTAATCGACGTGTAAGATGCGAGGGATCAATTTCGTGACCAGTTCACTCTTCGGGTTCGACCTCGTTCGACCTCTTTCCGGAAAAAAACACGAAAATGCTATCTGTAAAATAACGGATTATTGCAGCACGTGTAAAGAGGTAAATTCAGGGACGATGAAACGTGCGAGTGATTCAGCTATGCAAAGGTTGCAACTTTGCATCAACGCAAATAGCCAACACTTCGCACGACTCCTCTAATGCAAGAAAATTGATTTTACAGCCGCATTTGACCTTGGGTGACCTTTAACATGTTAGCTCGCTAAAATCGCATGAAGATTACCTTATGGCGATGCAATATTGTATACTGTATTAACGCTGATCCGCCCACCCTCTTTTTCTCAGCTAAGTGTTTTCTCCGATGTCAAATCGACGTTGCAGTAAAAGGTCGATGTGATGGAAAGATAAACAACCATATTCTTCCGTCTTCGGACGTGGCACATCCCGCGCACAAAGGACAGACAATTCGTATCTCCGGTCAATAATGTTGGTAAACAAAAACTGTGTTAAAACCATCGTGGTCAGTCCAGCAAGGGTCCTCTTAGGCGATCAGCGGAGAGCCGAGCTCGGCTCGAAATGGATCGGCACGAAGCATGTGGGCTTTCTTCGCAGCGATTGAACGCGTCTGGTCGCGGTACGAGGCATTGTTCGTCGGACGCAGTACATCAATTCTGCGGCGTTGCTCAAGCAGCCGTGCCAGAGCGAAAGAGAGAGAGAAAGAAAACGAACTATCATGAAGACAAGAGAGAAAAAGAGAGAGAGAGAGAGAGAGAGAGAAACAGCAACTCGTGGAGCCTTGCGAGACGCTCGCGCGTACGGCTGGCAGCCCACGCGAAGTGCAGGCCCGGCGTCTCTCGTAGCACGAGCTGCAAATGTTTCTCGGGCTGTTATAGATACTTACATAAAGAGGGAATGATGTATGCGCCTCGATGGGTAATATAATGTAGGCGGCTAACGAGAAAGGGCCCCGGCTCTCTGCTCTCGGTTCTCGCGGAGAGGGCAGTCCCGCAAGAAAAGGGTGGATCCGTAAATTCGCAGCCTTCAACTAAATCAGCGCGAGTAACGACGCCCGTCGTCGCCCTCGCCCCGCTCGACATCGCGCGAGAGAGCGGATCGCCGGAAGGCGAAGCGGATAGCCGAGACAGCAGCCCCCGTGAAAAAGAAGAAGGATCCTCGTCGTCCTGCGAGAGCAAGAACAGACGCGCGAACGTTTTGAAGGCTTAAGGGCCACCGTTTGCCCTTCGTCGTCCACCGGAAGAAATCGGGAAACGAGGGTCGAGAACGACCTCCTCCGCCAACGACCATACCGGAGACGATGACGATGACGAGGAAACTCCCCGGGACGAAGCTCTCGGCCGGGCACACACCACCGCGTCGCCGTCGTTGCACTCTCGCGCAATTCCAATGTTTTATGCCCTCGCTTATGCATGCGTAACGAGCTCGAGAGTCGTAACTCTCTGGTTAAACCGTCTGCTTCGGGAGTGGCGCGCGGATAAGCGGTTAACAATCGTTTACGCCTCGGATTGGAGGGGGACGCGTTCGTTTTCGTTGCCGGTTTCGAACCACGCTCCTGTCCCCATTAACACGTTACCCGACGGCGATCGTTTAATAGGTCTTAGAAATCTCGGTTCCGCTCCCGAGGGTTCGCCGGAGTTCCTGCTTTTAGTGGCCACGATAATATCGTTCCTCAAACTATTATTTGATCGTGCAAATTTCCGGGTACTATATGAACTGTGTGATTGTTACCGGCTATCCAGGAACGCACAGTAAATCCATTCAAATTTTTATTGGATATACTACGAACTACTGACGATTCGAACTAGCTACTATTGCAAGTTCTAGGTTAGGTTTACCACGAGCACAATTTGGGTGGTTACCACGGTTAGCTAGGTTAGGTTATCACCTAGCTTACCACGAGAAAATTCGAGTCTAGATGCAAGAATTTGCAACTTTGGGGCGAAGTGGAGACAAGTATCCGAGGGTTATGCTAACATTAACGAAGTGTACAAAATGGTGGACGATTTGTGGACGACTGTCAATCTTGAGGTTGCAGGAGAATGATTATTCGTGAATAAATTCGTCTTATAAATTGTCATTAAATGTATTCCTTCATTTAACTGTTACGCTTATCTCTTTACAATTTTGTTTCGCAGGAAACATTCGAGACATTGAAGAAATAATCTTCCCCAAAAAGGCCAACCATGTTACCATCAACTTTGATCAATCCCGGAGGTGGCCGATCACCCAGCATCCTCCGTATCGTCTCCCCTACTTTTTCAAGCCGGTGTTCGTCGGGCTGGGTAACATTCCTTTCAAAGACGTCAAGAATTTTGGTCGGTTCGACTGTGGAAGTTGCGAGAGATGCATATCTGGCCGCGGTGTTCGCAGTCGCCGTTCGAAAAAATAGCACAATGAATTCGGCGGTGTTATCGCCGCGCGTGATCTCGGTCCACCGCGGAATCCCGCCTAATAACCTTTTCGTCGATCGACATTGTTATGGGCCGGTCATTAGAGGCGACCCGAAAAAACGGCGAAACGGTGGATCGAGCGTCGTTTATCGGGCCCTTGCGCCGTTGGGTTTCATCGGCGCGCACTTATCTCAAGGGACTTGAAAATCCGGTCGCATTAAGATATCTATCGGAACAACGGATGTGCGCCATTAAACTTTTACTTTATTTAGCGCTCGGAGGAGCCGCGGCGAGCTGCGGCTCAACGGGAACACGGATGGAAGGAGACAGGTCCACGAAAGGGAGAATATAAAGAGAGAGAAAGAGACTGTCAGAGAGCGAGGAAGGATGAGGGAAAGGTGGGAGCGAGTGGTTGGAGAGAATGGTAGGAAGGAAGGAAAGAAAGAGGGAAAGCGACGAAGAGTCGCGAAGAGCTACCACCGGCGGCATGCCAACCAGCATGCCCTAACATTCTCTGCGGTACCCGCGATTGTTCCTGAACGTGTAATTATTATTTACGTTTACTCCTAATGACCGGCCCTTGCACGACACCATTTAGAATTGCTAATGACCGAGCATCTGCGGCCCCTACTGTCAATAGATACTAAAACTCATTACCTAGCCCGGCACTAACTAATTGGATACATCTGGATTGACGGAATGCCGCGCGCGTACCTACGATTGGTTATTAAATCGAGACGGGGCCGTTCCGTGGAACGCAAGGGCCCCGAAGATCTTTATGTTAATGCCGCGCCGCCATTACGGAATAGGAGCATGTTCGCGGGACCGGGGATCATTTATATACCAACGAGAGGGTAGTTTATTAGGGTCCGGCCGGACGCTATTGCCGACAGCTTCGACGCGCCAACTTCTTATTATCGGCGTTTGTGTGTTCAGTGATAGACATAGTTAAACCAATGGGAACATTCAAGGATTTGGTACAAGCAAAGAGCGGGTAGGAATTGGACAGAGTTATTTTTTAAACAAAAAATGTTTCACCGTCAAAATTTTAGTGATTAACAATGTAATTACTATGCAGGGGATACTATGCAATATGCAGGGTGTCCCGTAGGAAGTTTTGTATGAAAATATTTGAAATTAAAAACCTTATGGTGGATATTCTTTAGGTGGACGCGCTTTCAAGATTTCAAGGTGACCTTTAATTTGTTTTTATACGAGACTGTATGTTTTTATTTAGGTAAGTATGTAACCTGTTCCACGACGAACTGATTGATCTATAATTCTGCCACCTTTCATTCAAGGTCATCCATTTCCATCTGAAAATTAAATTTGTTAAATGTTCTCGACGATGTTGTCCTGTATAAAAAGACAGCCTTGTTTATCAGCATAATGGTTTGTTTATATGCTCTACTCATAAACGATAATTTCATCCTACATCTTCGGTGTATGATGGTAATTGAAATAAGGATGGAGAAAATGTAGGGAAACGGTTAGATTGGAATTGGACCGAGTAATCTTTCAAACCAGCTAACTAACTTTGCAATATTTGTTGCAAGTCAAGTTGTAGCGAGTAGATTCTGATTATCCAGACATATTTGATGGGGCAATGGTAAGTAAAACAAGGGTGAAGAAAAAATGTTAAGCACTCGTTCCAGAAACCGCAAGCATTAAAGATCAGGAAACCCTTCGATTATTTCAATCCGTCACAGCGATTTCCCCGCTCCGCCGATCTCGTTCACGATTTCGATCGACTATTTCCTGTCGGAGAGGCATTACAGCATTCCAAGCGAAAGTTCTCATCCGTGGCGGAAGCGAAACATTCTACGCGAATGTTTCATTTAAATGTTTCCCTCCAAAGTAAATGGTTAATCTCGAAGCAGGCGCATTTAAGAGATAAATATGAACTACAGGCACGGCTAAAGCGTAATCTTCTTATTGGCCATTAACCATCGCCGACTACCAGAGAAGCAGCAGCAGCAAATCCATGCCCGTGTTCGTTCATCTTATTATTTTAACCGATTAGACGTGACTCTACGAAAAGCTTCCTATCCGTTTCATCGTGACTATAATTTCCCTCGTAACTCCGCCATAACCCGGATCTTAACGCCGCGCAGCAATGAACCGTTCGGGTAGGCTACCAATTATGCTTTTCATCTGAATAGACTTTGTTGTGGCCCACGCCGGCCGAGGTTAGTTCGTTCCGAGCCACGGCGGGTCGTTTTTATCGGCGGTGCAACGGCGATCTCGAATTTGACATGGGCATTCTGGGTAACCAACCGTATCCGGGCGCGAGGTTTTGCCATCGCCATGGTTCCTGAGTTTTTGCCAAGGAGATGGGCGATATTTCGCAATGGCATATTTTCCCAAGCGAAACGCTGCTGCTGCCGCGTCCCGGACACGACCGACTGGTGAATTAAGCCGCGATTAGTTACTGTTGCGGTGGAAATTAATTGTACACTGTCCAACGTCGAACAGTGGGCGTGAACGAGGAAGCGAAGGAAAGCCACTGGTTATTACGAAGTCGGGGCTCTAATAGCTTGTACCGCTTTCATAAACGTTCGCCCTCTCCGTCTCTCTTTCCACGTCGACTTCCTCTTTAGGCTTCTCCACGGCTGCCGCCGTTTCTCTCGTTGCGAATAGAATTGGGCAATAGCGCTCCGAACACGGGCTGAATGGTACGTTTCCAGCGTAATCAGTATCCCCGGGCGGTTCGTTCATAATAATGATCAACTAACTGCTGTTTGCCTTGGTGAGAAGAGCCCCCGGTACTGTGGCGCTGTTTCCTGAATTATTAGCCTCAATCATTGTTTGCGCTTTTCAATGCTTTTGTGCACCCGGCGAATTATTTGCCGGTTCGTGTTTATACATTTTCGCGGAGCTAAGTAAATTGTAATGGATTCGTTGGTGTTTGTTATTTCATGGTGGAATCTGATGACGGAGTCTTCTTGACACATTACTTCTGTTGGAATAGCAATCGCTTTATTCATGGCCCAGGAGATGGCGATCTGTTGGGCTCTTTTCTTTTCTTCGTTTCTACGGACAAGGTGCCCTATCTATCTCACACACTCTATGACTAACACACCTCGTGTTAAAATCAACTTAGTTAAATAAACGCCGTGAGTGAAAATCCAAAATTTTCCTAATTCCAACAACTAACTAATTCTTAACGGATGACTATACTGCGGTTCTCATGCATTCATCACAGAAGGGAGTATTATTTTTAATCTATCAAACGCATTAAGAAAGAAATTCATTTTTTCCAAGTTTGTTGCAATTCAGATAGAAGGTTTTTATTTTACGCAGACCCACAGTCCACAGATGACTATTTAATAAATTTTGAATGTTCATGATTCGCAGCTGAGCACGTTAAAAATCGGACATATCGTATGCAACAACTTAATGGCTGGCTGAAAAAAAGCGACGCAGCGGCCCGCCATCGGAGACGCAGAGCCTGTGCAGAAGAAGAAGAAGCAGAAGAAGAAGGAGTGAGGTGTCTAGATATAATCCGGACGTTCCGGCAGTCAGCTGATCAATATTCCTGTCAAAGAAGAGGACTCTCGGTGGCGATCGGAGGGACGATCGGCCGGAACGATTACATTAGGGTGTCCTTGTCGACACTCCTGAAAAGAAACACGATCACGGTGCCAAGGTGTAAGACGAGACCTCGGGGCCTCAGACTCGGAACAACGACGCCCGAAGAGTAGGGGATACGCACACGTGACAGAGGCTATCCCGTGGTACATCCGATGCTGAAGAGGGGCTGCGGGGTTGGATGACGTTTGAGGGAAACGAGAGGGAACGTCCGACGGGGACATCCAGGCGTCGAACGTCTCGTGAGTTCGAGCGACACCGTGTAGAGCGCGCGGTGGCAGGTGAGTTATATTCGTTAGCCGAGTGGATGGTTCGACGAGCTGGACCCACAGAAACCCCAGGGGGAGCCGGTGAAGAGGTATCCCAGCTTTATTCCAGTTTAAACGGTCCGTCAAAGTCACCATTACCATTCCGGTTCGCGCGAACCATTTATTTATGCGATGCCGGGACGCGCCGCTTATTTATAGCCGTCAATTAATTATCGCTGAATAATGAGCGCGCACAACCGCGGAATACATTAGCCGAATCGCCATTCTTACCGGCGTTTACTCGCGTCGGGGGCGGCCGATTCTCTCTTGCTCTCTCTTTCTTTCTCTTCTTTCTTCTTTCTCATTCTTCTTCTTCGTCGTCGTCGTCTTCTTCTTCTTCTTCTTCTTCGTTTCTCTGCCCTCTCGCTTCCCTCCCATCCCCTCGCCGAAGGCCGGCTTCGATTTGTTCGGAACGAGCTTTCCTGTCCATGCGTGGTTCATTGTTCGTGTCCCTGAACGACACGGCACGACTGTGCTCTTCGTTGTACGCTCCCTGTTAAGCTGAAATAGGATCCGGTTCAGGTGTTGTCCTTTATGGCCGAGGACGAAAAAAGAGCCGCGCGCTCTCCGCGACTGTCTACCTTACTCGCTCCGCCTGTCTCTCCGGTGCTCTCTCCTCTCCTCGGCACCCTCTCGTCGTGCCACCCCGAGAGAGAGAGAGAGAGAGGGGGGGGGGGGGGGACGTAAATAAATTTGCCTCCGTCCCAAAATTAATGCACTTATCGTGGAGAATGCACTGGCGCTAGAGAACCACGAGCTGCAGAGTGCACCCGGCAAAGAAAATCACTGGATTGTATCAATTGTTTAAGAGTTACTTTGGGTCTCAAAAAAGTCTCTCCAATCACTGATTCAGGTTAGCCACAAAATGTATGCATTTTTAGTCGCAGCTTTAAATTTTCAAGCCAAGTCGAAATTTCTTTCTCTCTGCAATTCTGTAAACAAGAACCACGAAGAGATTTCTTTCCTTCCTAAACTTCTGTTTCAAAATTGCACATACTCATTTTTGTCATGTCTGCATACAATTCTAAGTATAACTTTAATACTGTTCATACATATTATACAGTATCGTTAGCACCTCAAATGGTCTAGAGTCTAGAGCACTAAATAAAGTGAATTCTCAATATATGTCAACAACACGAGTGTTACCAGCGTCATGTATCGTCCAGGAAACATACCTGAGCCGTGTTATGTTTACACTCCTCGGCGTCCCTCACGGGGTATACCCCGCAGTAGTGGGGATAACTCCGCGACGTTTATCATCCAGGCCTTGACGACACATGTAGAGAAACTCACTGTAAATAAATATTCTATAAACTATGTAAAACCTATTGAAACATACATACAAACTGTACGTCACTACTACTATTAATAGCTGCAATTTGAAAGGATTGCAGATTATTGATATACTGATTTTCGACCTGCTAAAACGATTAAAGAAAGGAGGCTTCTATACCTTGAATAACAAATGCAGAAAATTTTTATTTCGCAGGAAGATCCGCAGTCTGATTATCACAAAGGACATCCACCACAATCGTCAAGCGCTAGACTAATTGCAGTCGCAAAATCGGCCCCGCACTGGGACAATTAATACTCCCGAGGCCGCAGCATCCTGGCGGACGGGGGTCTCAATAAAATTCTAACGAAACGAGGAGCAAATAACGAACACGACCATTTGTCTGGCCCGTGGAACGAGGGTCCCGAAAAAATTCTTGTCGGGGCCCGGGTCCGGTGCCCCGTGACGTTCCCTGGGAGAGAGAGTCTCTACTCATCGATTACGCTCGGAATATACAGTGTTGAGTGCGGATCGCGAGTATATATGGGATGCGGTCGAATAATAATAAACGGGGATAAATAGCTAACGAAGGACGCGGATGGTTGCATGGCTATTGCCCATTCATATAGACGCAGCGAGGCGAGGCGAGACGAGGCAAGACGAGGCAAGGCGAGGCGAGGCTTCTCTTCTCCTCGGAACGGATCCGAGCGGATCCGAGCTGAGAAGAGCCGAGAGGAGCCGAGACCAGGGGGGTGCGCTCTGGCAAACTGCGCTTGTCCACCAGGGACAATAAATGACATTGGACCGTGGTTCTCGCGACGATACGACGGCACGACCGCCAGTTTCTACCCGGTTTCTCCGCTCCCTTCCTCTCGCTCTCTCTCTCTCTCTCGCTTTCTTTCTCTCTCTCTTTCTTTCCCTTCTCTGTCGGTCCCCAAGCTCCATCTTTCTCCCTATGTCCTCCTCTTCTTCTTCTTCGTTCCTCCGTCCGAGCGTAGGCAGGTTGGCATACGAGCCGCGGTCAACTCGCCAGCTCCTCTCTCTGCTCTAATGAGCTTGCTATTATTTGCTTTATTGAATGCAATTAGAGCTTACTCCGTGTCCCTGTCCCCGCCCCTGACCCGCCAACCCTCTCCGCGACGAGTCTCCTCCTCTCGTGCTCCTCGGCTTCGCAAGGTGGTGGGTTCTCCACCAACACAATCACCGCGAACGTAATCCCCCGGGCTCGCTATACCTCCTCTTGTTCTCTCTCCTTTTCGCTCCCGGGTTCACCTGTGTTGGTAAATAAACGAACGTGTGTCGCGGGTCCGTTCGAACGCGATACGTGTGTACAGACGCCGACGGTGTATCGCCGTGAGGAGACGCCGGGGCATAGCAATCAGCCACAGACATGCGGCCGCACACTACTGTGTAATTTCTAGAACAAAAACCCGAACCGTAATTCTGTTCATTATCTTCGGGGATCCTGAAACAAAGGGAACGGGGATCGACGGCGGGAAGGGATATCGCGGATCGCGAGAAATTTCCGCGCTCGATCTCTGCTCCTACCACCGGCTGCGAGACCAAATTACCGATTTCTTGCCGGATTCGGTAGTTGGAGGATTCTTCTGGTTAAATCGGTTCCATTGTTTTTGGTGTTTCGTAGGTGTTTTATTAGAAGGGTGGAACAAGAATCTCAGGGAGGTACTGTGAATTCTCGATTTATGTCAACAATACCGCCAGCGTCGTTTATCGTCCAGGAGACATACCCGAGCCGTCTTATCACTACCCGCGGTAGTGGGGATAATTCCGCGACGTTTATCGTCCAGGCCTGGACGACGTATCTAGAGAAATCACTGTACATACATTGCTGTCGGGTTGCATTTTAATTTGGCTTGTTTTGCTAGTTTGCGATGGCAGATTGGTACGTCAGGTTTTTGTTTTGACGTTACACTGTACGAGATCAACATTACATGGTGCCAGTTAGACAAAAGGCATTGATGTAATCGCATCATTTTCAGGAGCCAAACAAAAATTTCAGTCTCAAGTAATTTTGAGTGCCAACGATTTTAAACTGCACCTATTCATTTTTGTCATGCTACATAAGATCCGCAGTTTATCGATGACATTCAAATAACCTTGAAAATAGTGTCAAATGTGTTCCTTTATTGTGCTTAATAGTTTCCAATACATTTGATTAAATATATTTTGCATTCCTAATTTGAAGGACCTACCTTCACTGCTTCAAAGTAGATCATTGCAGGTATAAAATTCGTGACACATACATTTTTTCAGCACTGTAAGATAGTTGGCATTCTCATGCATTATCAGACCAGAAGCACATAAAGGTCAGTATTTATCAGTTACGTGATTCCCCTTGTTTTTTGTACACGATCTTTACAATTTTGACTGAGACTTATCATCATATATACATAATTTTCCAGTTCTGACACACGCAGGCAGACATTACAGAACCGCACCAGCTAAGAATTTAAAGTACCCAGCACGCTCCGGGAACGCAGCACCCCAGAAACAGCATACCCGGCGTGATGCACTTCCTAGAGAATGCATCAGCGCAAGAACTGCTGGAATTCCGGTGAGGAGTTGGTTCGCAGGTTTCGGAGGCGGGGCCGCGGGACACCTAATAAATTATAACATTCCCTCGCAACGGCGGGGATCTTTTCAGTTAGCGTTAGTTCCGGGGAAATTGAGCATAGCGCCTGGCATAATGCTCGGCGCACACGTTACACCGTAATTTCGGTGCAGTCGCGGCGACTGCACGGTGCACTTGAATTTCGGGGAGGGCAATCATCGTGGCCTCGCGGTCTGCAATTATCTTGTATATACATACTTCTCGGGAACGTTTACAGGGAAGATTTCATACAATAAGGTCTCTTTTTCTCGGAAACTTCAATTACACGGGGACGGACGTCGCGGGATCGGCGATTACGCGTGGTACACGCGCTCGTGGGCTCTGTTTACCCGTTCTCTCTTCTAGAGAGACTTGCTGTCTTACTATCTCTCTCTCTCTCTCTCTCTCTCTCGCTCGCTCACTTATTAACGTCTCGTCCACAGCAAGACAGAAACCCGTTCTCTTCCGGCACACGCTGCCGGAGCTCCACTTTTCTGTCGGCGGCGCGGCGTTAAGGACGATGACTCCGACGACGGTGACCAAACCGAATTTCGATACGAGCAGAGCCGAGCGGAGCCGAACGGAGACTCCCGACGCCGGTGGATCCGTGTCATTAAAAGTCACTTAGGATAATACCCGGGGTGATTCGTTTTTAAACGGAACGGTTTCGCGGGGCAATTTATCCCGAATTTCCGCGGTGCCCCGTGGCCGTAGCCAGCGAATGATATCTCCCGGTAGCCGGAGCCAATGCCCGAACAACGTCACCGTGTGTGGCAATTTAAATTCGAGCCGGTCGGCAACCAACGGAAGAAACTCGACGCTCTCTGGTGATATTCAAACATTATTAAAGTTAACGACAAACAGATTGCGCAGCCGAATCGCGGTAATCGCGGCCGAGGCTCGGCAATCGGGGAAAGAAGCGGAGATAGGCTACGCGTTACCGTTGTCTCGAAATTAGTCTTCAACGATCAGATTGTTTTATGATCGCTGGCCCCTGAAGAGTCGGGGTTGAACGATCTGGGTAGTTTCAGGGTTTTTTTGGTGGCTGGTAGTTGGAACAATAAGGGGACAAGTGCCTTTTGGGTATGGAGTGGTTTGGGTTATTTGTTATGGCTACATTTCGGGATAAATGATGTCAGAAAGATTGTAGAGGTTGGACGATTTAATTAACAAATTCTTTTCCCTGAAAGGAGCAACGTATATAATTACTATATAATAAAACGCAAAAGCTCCGACCATAGAATGCTATTGGTCGGATCCGGACACTGACCTACAATTAACAGCATTACTGTCTCAGAAATAATATGGCAATTAAATCATATTATATACTGAGGACATCAATTAGACCCACTAACCACAGCTTACCAATCCCTGCACACGCCATTCGAATGCCTCAACATTCTCTTAAACCCTGCCACCAAAAATCTCAGTATCCACCCCGTGCTACTAAACTCACCTAATAACATCATCAGATAGCATTAAATCTCACGGAGTCGACCGAAAATTCCCTTAAACCCTTCCAGCTGCCATGTAAAATCGCAACAACCAAATTATGCTATCAAAGGGTACCAATGCTACCAAACATATCCAATAGCATTTTCAAATAGCATAGCGTCGCTCACAGTCACACAGTATACGTTCCTTTCAGTAAAGAGGGAATCGAACAAATGAAGTTGAAGAGAAGGAAGAGTGGAGAAAATGTCGCTTGGATCAGGTCACTGACCTCCAATTAACAACACTTCTGCGTCGGGAGTAATACGACAATTACATCATGTATACCAAGTGTATCAATCAAAGTACTATAGCACAATACTCAAATTCTTCAATACAGTGATTTCTCTATACATGTCGCCAAGACCTGGGTGATAAATGACGCGGAATTATCCCCACTACCCCGTGAGGGGTCCGGAAGCTCGAGAGGCCTCGGACGCCGAGGAGTGTAAACATAACACAGCTCCCATAACACAAGCGTTATTGACATATATCGAGAATTTGCTGTATTCCCTCAAACCCTTCCACGTTCCATCAAAGGATACCAAGGATATCAAAGAGCACCAACGACGTAACATCTTTTAGGGTCGTTCCAATGTTTCCCCGAACCCTCCCATCTTCCATCAAACATCTCAATACTCAGCCCATGCTACCAAAGGGACCTTGCCCAGTACCATCATCGCGTAGCGTTGTACCTCTCAGAGTCGTCCCATTAGTCATTCCCCCAAACCCTCCCAGCTTCCACCAAAAGTCTCAATGCCCAGCTACCAAACTGTAGCAATGCTACCAAACTCCCCAATACCACACATCATCTCCCAGAATGATCCTCGCAGTCCTCGGTCTTGCAGTGCGTGTAAAACACGCGGTGGTCGCGTACACGTGAACCTACGTTCATGGCAGTAGAGGAAGAGGATCAAACGGTGAAGAAGGGAACGAAAGAGAAGAGCATAGAGAAGAGAAAAGGAAGAGCATCACTCGGACCAGCAGCATAACAGAGAGTGAGAAAGAACTTGAGAGAGAGAGAGAGAGAGAGAGAGAGAGAGAGAGAGAGAGAGAGAGAGAGAGAGAGAGAAGGGCTGGTACCAGGCAGGAGTACTGGGGTGAAGGAGCGGGGGTTACCGAGGTGGTGTAATCTACGTAGCGAGTAGGTAGGATGGGCAGTGGATACACCGGCTACGTATAAGTATAATGACTGGCACTTCTATGCATTATCATACCGCTGGCTCCGGTGGTGGCTGGCCTGGCTGGCAAGGGTCCGTGCGGTGCCTGGGATCAGCCGTGCGGCCGGGGAGATGAATAATTTCAGGACGGGCACGCAATTACGTGCGCGTACGTCTCGCGTACCAAGTAGCCAGTCGACGGGCCACGCACATGCATACGTGCACACGTGGCAACCCGGCCACGGACACCGTAGAAAACCGCGCCAAACCCCATACCCCTCGCCAGCACCCCGGACGATCCACAATCTTGGTATCATTTATATTTCACTGCGGGCAATTATTTCGGGCCCCGGCCGTGCCCATCGGGTGTCCGATAAGTTCGAACCACCGAGACCACCGCTCGCGGTGAGGCCACGCAGGGCCCAGGCAAAAGGTGCTTGTTGCTTGTCGATCTACCCGGATCGAGGCCCCGAGTTTCGTCGCTCCGAGTATGATCCGGAGAGATAAACATCGATCCGCCTCGGTCTGTGTGTGCTCTTTCGTGGATGCGCGAAATTCCAAGCCAACCGGTCAGCCTTTTGTTTTCTTGCTCAGGGTGCAGGATTTGATAGACAGATAACTTTGGGGGGGCGGAGCTGTGGAAGTCAGGGCGATTGATCAGGTTTGTGGGAACGGAGCAAACTTTCGTCCGGTTTGTTATTGTTTGGGATTTTGTTGCTCCGACACCCGAGAGTTATACACGGCTTTGTGTGTGCTCTTTCATGGATACACGAAATTCCAGAGCAACCAAAATTTATTTTTGAGGTTGGATGACGGAGGATGCGATAGATAACTTTGGAGGCGGAGCCTGTGGGAGTGAGAGCGATTGATCAGGTTTGTGAGAATGGAGTAAATTTTGCTCAGGTTTGTTATTGTTTGGGATTTTGGTAGTCAGACACCTTAGACTTATATATGGCTTTGTGTGTGCTCTTTTATGGACACATGCAATTCCAGAACAACCAAAATTTTATTTTTTTGAGGTTGCCCGATGGAGGATGTGATAAACAGATAACATTGGGGGCGGAGCTTTGGTAATGGAAGCGATTGATGGGTTTTGAGGAAGTGGAGTGAAGTTTGTTGGGGTTTGTTGTTGCGGTAATTTCGGGTCAAGTTTCGATGAAACGCACAACAGCCCACAAAGATTAAAACAATAGATCCACCAGACCCCACACCAAAATCCCCACTACCAACATGAAATTTAGTTCAACCCACACCGAGCCCCCAAAAATCAATTACCTGAAACACCCCCCCCCCCCGAAACAAGAAATCAAAACCCAATCACGACCGGTGGCGAATAAAACGCTTCTCACCTCGCATCGGAAATTTCGCTAATAGGCGGCGCAGTTGCACTTGAAACTAATTGAAACGGGCACCGAGGGGGTACGGTATCCGCAGCAATGGGGGTGGGGTGGGGAGGAGAAGGGTATGTATCGAGGGGCTCTCTCGAACGCGTTCGCAAACATATTGCATAATCGGTAATAACTACAGGCCGGCCGGGCGGTTCGCCTTAGTATCGGGACATTAATTATCACACCGTGACGTTTCGCTCGATCTTCTAATAACGGGCGTCCAGGGGCGGACACGCGCATAAGCCGAGGCAATTCAGAGCGGGCGCGCGCTTATTCCCACCGCTTGATCTCATCGCGTGTTGGTGCACCATACGAATCGGGACCATAGCGTAGCATAGACCTAAAGAGCGAGAGAAAGAGAGAGAGAGAGAGAGAGAGAGAGAGAGAGAGAGATCAGGTTCCACGGTCTCCGAACGAGAACAGGAGAGAACGCGGGCCCGATAATTTATACGGGAGAGCGTAGATCGCCGGGTATAGGCAATAGTTAAAGCCTGTTAATTTCCGGCAGTGAAGTTATATCCGGCGCTAAAGTCCGATGCAATTAAACGTTAGATGCTACCGGCGGGGGCCCGCGGGGCTCGAGGGCGGCATCCACTTCGGCTATAACGAGGACACTTTGAATCCGGAGGCTGGCAAAAGGGTGGCGCGAAGGGAGTGCACGCGCGCGCCTCAACCAAGGGAAAAGGCGCGCCCGTGTGCAGGCTCTTCTCCTCCGCTTTAGTGATTCTATATAGGCGTGTCTCCTATATTCGATCGTCTCGAGGATTTTCTTCATTATAAGTTCCAGCGATGCGCCAGCGAGACGTAGCCGCGCGACGTCTCGTTGGCGGAACGCGACGAGAGCGGAACGCCAAGGATCCGCAAGCAAGACTTTCCGTTAGGAGACGCCTATGCCCGTTCATTTTCGAGTGGTTGCGCTTCAATTTCGCTTCACGCGAGCAACGGCATGCACGACTTACCAACATGTCTTTTAACGAATTCCCCGGGCCGAGGGATCACCAGTTAACACTTTGAAGATGCTACCCCGGACGAGCACCGAGCGTCCTCCTATTTGATGACGGCCAGGATTTTCACTCGAGCTGTGCACGCCGCATTGATCGCGGCGTCGGGCTCGATCATCGGCCTGGGTCAACGCCAGACGCTTACCGGTTCCGGTCCTTCAGGAATGAAACGCGAACGCGCACAGTTTACGTCCAACGAAACCGTCGAACGTCACTTACATCACTCGAAGCGTCATCCAGGACACGTACGAACATTTCTGAAGATTTTTCATGAACTACTGTGTCCTTGGGGATTTTTTCCCACTCAATTGTGTTGCCAATTATTTGACACTATTTATTGAGCACTAGCTGCAATTCAAGGCATCATATTTTAGTGTTTTTTATAGTCTTGATCGAAGCAAGTCGTCTTGTTGTCCCCACTCTTCTTGATATGTAAGGTTGGATTCGTAAAAGAAATTTTGCAATAGTGAAAGACTAGATAAAATCATGTACTAACAAGAACTTTTTCTTTCAGATGATCCAGCATCAAGAAATTATGTTCACCCCGTGGTGCCATTAAGAGAACCTGTTACTCGGGCATTTTTTAAGATTCCGCAGCAAAAGAATTACTATAGGTTGTAAAATGTACGTACTCTCAAATAGACAAAAAACTCTATTAATTTTTTATAGACTTTTAAAACGACTCGTTGGAGAGGAAGTATAAAAGTTACGTTCTTGTCAGATCTCATAAAGAATTGATTCCGATGAAATGATTCTATTAATTTTTAATAGGCATTTAAGAAGACTCGTTAAAAAAGATCGATGTTTCCAGAAAAAAATCACATTTCTGTAAGATTGTTATCTAGACTGGGAAAAAAGACAATCCAGCAATCTCCTGCAGAAAAATTGCTAAAAACGACGTTATAATGAAAATGTTAAAATAATGTCATAAAGAATCGACACCAACGTCTTTCCAAATATCTACAGGTCAATGAAAAATCGCAAGTTTCAGAACACCGCTACCGATCTTCCGGTACTCTTCCTGAAGAAAGCTCGCGAGAACATGACGAAAGGTCACTCACACCGCCCGAAGGAAGCCCGTAACACTCTCCACCTCTGCGACGTCGGTTCTAAGGGTTTGTCGCGTCGCTAAATCCCGGGCGATCTGTCTGACACTTGCTGACCGCACTCCCTAACTGTCGGGCCGAACAATGTCGGCGCATTATTACACCAGCATCGGTGTCACCCCGTCCCTTTCTTTTCCCCGCATATTTCTCGCTCGGCGTCGCGCCGGCCTGGCTCCGTTGCGAACGACGGAGGATACGTATTATAATATACATTATAATAATGTGGGCCACAATGGATTCGCGTCATATCCTGGCTCTGTCCCCAGGCCGGCTATCAATTAGATCAACGCACCCCAGCCTCTGCAAGCCCGGAGATATCGCTCGCACCCACCCGCCTCGCATGATCCATCTGCCTCTCTGTCTACCATCCACTATACCGCGCTCTGTGTCCCTCGCTTAGGTCCGCTTCGTTCACTTCGTTGCCGATCGTCGTCGTTTTCCCTCCCCCTGTCGTCGTCGTCGCCGATTCCACCGAGCGCAACGTTCTCGCTGTCTTCCACTCGCGGTTTCCGTGCGAGTAGCGTGCGATAGAGCTATTACCGGCGGACAAGCGAGAAACTCAATTTAAATTACAACTTCTTGCCGTTGTTACGACCGTTATTATAACGTTAGCGTTTCACGGCGATTCCACCGCTCACGTGCGTGCAGCTGCGCGCCGAACCGGCCGCCTCGAGCCAACGTCAGCCAGCCTGGCGCAGGTCCCGATGCGATCGCCGAACTTGTAAGCTTCGACGAGCTTCGTTGGTAATAATTCGACGATACGGCTTCGACACGAACACGTGAAACACAAACGTACGGCATTTCACAATTAATATTATCCCCTTTTCGGTTGTACCAATGTAATATAATATAATTTCCATTTACAGCGATTTTTCTGTATATGTCGCCAAAGTCTCGACGATAAAGGTCACGGAATTATCCCCACTACCGCGAAGGGTCCCGGAGGTCGAGAGGCCTCGGACGACGAGGAGTGTGAACATAACACAGCTCTCATAACACAAGTGTTGTTGACATATATCGAGAATTCACTGTAATGCATCCCTGCAGCGAATGTTTATTTAAAATTTTAAATAGTGTCTTTTACGCTATTGGCAGAAATAGTGTCAAGGTGATATAGAGTTATCTATTATTAGCTATTAAGCATTCCCGGAAATACGTTCCCAACTATTGCTGACACTAATTCGATAGCTCCAAAGCGAACACTTTCGAGAACACAATGGTCTCCGCTAATAGACTCATCCACCGATAAGAAATCCAGTACTTGAACGCGCATTAACCTCGGCATTGCGCGCTAAATTTCACGGAATACTCGGTCGATCCCCGTCGCCCGGGTAATTCATACTATTATCGCGAACGCATCATCATAAATTTGCATAGCCCATTACGACACACGCCGCGTCGTCACGCGAAACGAATCTCTGTTCAGCTTCGAGGCGAATCGCGGTCCCGTCGCGTCGTTCCGCCATACGGCGGAGGGACCACACCTCGAACCGCCGCGGATCTCGAAAAATCAGAGCGATATGGATCATCGAGGAGTGTCGTGGAATCTCGCTTCGAATGCCTCGAGTACACTTTTATCCGCGACCGCATTCGTGTTGCAGCTGACTCCGCCCGGGAGATGCGACTACCTACGCGATGCGGTAACCTTGGTGTAACCTTGGCCGTGAGAAAAAGTGTCCCGCAATCAATTAAAACATTCCGACGCGACAGCGAGCAATTTCGTTCAATTAATTGGACCGTGTTGCTGCGGATCGTTAAATTAACGGTAGCAAAAGTCTGCGCCGCAGTGTCGGCAGAAACATACGGTCGCATTTATCGAAATCGAACTAGCAATCACAACGACGACGTTGAAGATAAATACCATACACGCACGTGAAACGTCGTACACTCCCCTGGTGGAAATTTGTTTTATTTTCTGTTCGAGGTTTGTTTGTGACATTTGTTGTTTCTCTATCGTTGAGATTTGACGTGTTTTTAAAATACATGGTGATGAAATACAGTGATTTCTGTATATATGTCGCCAAGGCCTGTATGATAAACGTCGCGTAATTATCCCCACCACCGCGGGGTATACCCCGTTAGGGGCTAAGATACTCGAGAGGCCTCGGACGTTGAGAAGTGTAAATATAACACGGCTAGGGTATGTCTACGATATATGACGCTGGCATGTCCCGTGTTGTTGACAGATATCGAGAATTCACTGTACTGTGGAGTGAGCGTGTGAAGCCTTTCAGGATACAAGAATCCTGGAAATTTAAAGGATGTTAAAATGAAAAAGAGTGGAGAATATTAAGAATACAAAATGGCCACTCAAAGGAACCACAATACCAATGACGTTGAAATGATAAAAAGTAGAACATTAAGGATGTTAAGAATACAAAATGGCGACTTAAAGGATCTACAGTACCAATGACGTTAAAATGAAAAAGAGTAGAGGATGTTAAGAATACAAAATGGTCACTCAAAGGAACCACAATACCAACGTTGAAATGAAAAAAAGTAGAACATTAAGGATGTTAACAATACAAAATGGCCACTCAAAGGAACCACAATACCAACGTTGAAATGAAAAAGAGTAGAATATCAAGGATGTGGAGAATACAAAATGGCCACAATACCAAAGATCTTCTAATTTGAAAGTCAAACAAATTTTAACAGCATCCGGTCCCCGATTAATTCATGTCGTAAAAAGAGATCAACCGTGAGAAAACACATGGCGAGAAAGATTTCTTCGGATTCATGGCATTCAAGGGGTCGAAATTTATCGTTTCCGTGCTTCATTCATCGGATGATTCAAACTTACGATCACGAAATTAATTTCCTGCTCGGAGATCGATACGAGACTGCGGAGATTCCGTTTAACCGTGGATCGTTCGCTATAGGAATCGAAGGAACTTTATCTTAGGGCGGATCTTGCGTCGGATCTCGTCTGATCTTCGATGAAAATCGCAGGTTGGTTGTACGCTCTCAACGCGAATACTTGTGACCGTAGATTTTCTGCGGTATAATTGGCGTGGGTAATTTATGCGTTCCACAATAACAATGTTAAGAGACGCAATGGAATTCGCTGCCATTCGTCTGAATTTGTGAAGACCATCGAAGTTAACCTTCAACATGATTCAGTGAATGCACTGCTATTGGCGATGATTAAAATGTAGATTTTTGTGCATGTATGGTGGTAAACTGTCAGTTACTCTACTTTTATATTTGGGGCTACTTTTGATTTATTGAAATTACTAGAGGAAAAAATACAATTAACTTAGAACATTTTTATTTTGCACAGAGATGTATAACATATTACACTGTCGTGCAAGATTAAAGGATAGCTAAATTTTCGTTCAAAAATTGCCCATGTTCAAATTGTTGTAACTTCATTGAAAAACATCGTAGAATATTCCCTCTGGCCTCATTCTAAAGCTTGAACCTTCCACTTTCGACGTCCATTGTCCATTTTCCTCAAGAAAGTTTTTTACGTCCCGAATTACGGGATCGTGGTAACACTTTCTCCGGTGTCCATTTTCAGTTAATAACTCAAACAATGATGGTCGCAAATCAAAAGTACGTTTTGGCATACAATTTTCCGTTGCAAACGTAACAGTTTTAGCGAAGCCGAATCCAAACGATTCAAATCCGAAAAGTCCCCCAAACGCAGCAAATCGAAAAGCACGCTGAAACCGAGCGTCAGAGACGATCGATGAATCCTAGCCTACAAAATGGACTGGGTCGTCGTGATGATCCATCGCAGAGGACCTAGATCTCGAAGAGCGCTCTTCAGCCATTGTGTCGGGCGCACCCTCGCCATTACCAACGAGCTGGCGGCGTGGCGGCCGGGCACAATCGGTCACTCTCGTCATTACGTCGTGTCTAATCATCCATCAGCCGTCAATGGGACAAATTAGAGAGCGCGTTGCCCACGACAAACCCCCGGACATCGAGCCAATCGCAATCCCAATGTGTATCGAGACTGGTCGCGTCGCGTCGCGCCGTTCGCCTCGCCGCTTATAATCGGTTCCGGGGTTGGCATTCATCGGTCTGGACAATGCGAGAAAGCCGATATCCCTAGCACTCTCGTATTGTATCCAGCGAGGCCGGTTTACGTCTTCATACCGGTCCTGGGGCCGGCAATCAGCGTGGCAGCGAGGAGCGTTGTCAATCTCGTGGATGCAAACTGTACTGGCAGAGAGGACTGTGGCAGAACGCGCGCCGCTCCGCGCCGCTGCGGAACGATTTGCCGGAGCAGCCGGCGGGTAAAACTTCGTTTAGCATCGCATCGGGGTGAAACAGAACCGGTCGCGTGCGTGTTCCCCTGCGTACGAACGGGCCAGAGGGTCAATCTCCTCCGCGTCCTCTTCTTCTTGTTCTTCTTCTTCTTATTGATCTTCCCTCTTTCCCTTCCGCGTGCCCATTTTCTTCTTGCTCTTCTTCTTCGCCGGCATCTTCTTGCTCCCGCGTGTCTCACCGACGTCAGACCTTTTCCTCTTCAACTTCATCTTCTTCGTCTTTACCGTTTTCTTTTGCTCTTCTGCTTCTTCTTCTTCTTCTTCTTCATCATCGCTACACTACCACCTTTTTTCCCCCGCGGCCAACCGATCCACCGCGTTCGCTCGCCCGGAGGTCGGACGTCATTGTCTCGTCTCTGGAAAGCGAAAGGGGACCGTAAAAAGAACGAGAAACTGTATTCAATCCGGTAGACGCGACGGCTAATCACTTGTCCCCCCCCCCCCCCGGGACTATTAAACGCGTGCTAATTAGGCTCTCGCGTGGAGCGCGCGCACAGTTCCCTTCGATCTGCGAAAGATTCTTTCCTGTTCGAGAAGGTTAATTACTGTTATTCATATATTGCGCATCTTTACGGTAAACGGAGATTTTCTATGTACCTTGTAAGAAACACGAAGAACACTTCGTAAGGTAACGTAAGAGAGACCGGGGTCCGAAAGTAACAATTTGACTTTGCACCACGATTACCCGAAAACTATGACGAAGCTTATACTTCGAGTGCAAAGAAACAAGATAAATTTAACACCGTATATCGGAAGCATATTCATTGGATTTCCAATAATTATACTGTACCGAAAGAGAGCTTAAAAATCACATTTTATGTAACAATCCTAAGCAAAATTGTTGCCATACTATAACATAGTTGTTCAAGGAGCTATTAAAAAATCCTTTCTGTGGACAATGGATCTCCAAAAGTTAAGAAATAATCGCCGGTAGATAACGTGCTATGATTAGGGGTGCGCGGGTACCGAAATTAAACGAGTGACCCGAAACATCCAGACCCAAACCCCCAAAAAATTGCCGACCCGACCCAACCCGAACCCGAAAAAATTCCCGACCCGACTCGAACCCGAAAGAATTCCGACCCAACCTGAGCCGGTAATTTCGGGTACCCCTTCTAAAGACGCAAAGCTAAAGTTCACGGACAAATGCGGACGCGTGTCAGCGGTAAATTGAAATAAGAAAGAGTTTTCTTGCGAATAGTTTGTAAACTTGCACGGGATAGTGCGAAGCCTGCTATTAGATCGTAAGAGTATACTTTACGCCGACGCGGCATCATCCTGATTGCTGATAAACCTTTGTAAACACCATGGAAAAATCTTTCTTTGCAAATTCCATGCGGCGGGGGGGGGGGGGAGACATTAATTATACACCGACGGTGGATCTCTGCGAAGAATTTTTGACACGTCTCGCGATGATGCTCGTCCCGTGGATACTCTTCGGGCGAGGAAGTTCGAAGGCAGTTATCTTCTCGACAATACAGAGTGTTGCAACAGTGGCATCGAATATAATGAAGCTACACGGGATTCGCAACACGTAAGCAACGCCTCGTATAATTTACTTTATTCAGCTTGACGGACACATGTAGCGATTAACGGGGCCCCGTGCAAAAGGGTCTGCCTTCGAAATTGTAGGCCGCGTTGAGCGTAAACGGTCCGGGTACACACAAGTGGCATCTAATTATCAAGTTGCACATTGTTCGCGTCTCGGTTGCTCGTTAATGACAATGGGCCCGAAGCTCCGTGTTGCGTTATACCAGGGAGATAACGATCTGCAAATTGATCGGCAATCTCGGATCAGCGGTATTCCTACTTATCGGTTAGATAGGGCCCCGGTGTTGGTTAAGCGTGTGTAAAATAAATACTATTTTGAACAATCTACCTGGAACAGAAATAGCTGGTCAAACTAAATACTCATTTATCGAAGGAATTATTAGCACACTTTTTAAATAGATCACGTAGAAATGAAGCCTGCAGGGATATTCTACACAAAATTACTGTTAAAGCGTTTTCTCTATATATGTCGCCAAGGCCTGGATGATAAACGTCGCGGAATTATCCCCACTACCGTGGGGTATGCACAGTGAGGGGCCACGAAGCTCAAGAGGCCTCGGACACCGAGGAGTGTAAGGTCGCGTGTGAAAAAGAATAGTATCTCCTGGCCGATATATGTCCGTGGCTAGACCCGTGTTGTTGACAAATATCGAGAATTCAGTGTACATTTTTCACGCATTCACAGTATGCACGAAATTTTGAAATGGTAGACTTTATTCGAATGTGGTATGGTTTAGCGTGAATGTTGCGTTTAACAGGATTATATTATGAAAAACAGATCATTGTTTTAGAAAATTGTTAACAGCAAAGAAATCGTGAAACAATAGAAAAATCAACGTAATAAAATTGAAGTTGATGGAAAGATCAAAGGAGGATTAAAGCTTCTGTCAATTACTGGAACCTACATGTGCATAACTAATTTAAAAATAGCCGGTCTCGGAACCGCCACCTTATCACATGATCGAAAACGGAAATTATACGTCGCGCGGCACGAAATCGGGGATTAAAACTGCGTGTAATTTGCGTTTTAAAACGTCTCGAGCGAATTCATTGAAAACACGACCCTCGACAGAAGAGGAGCAGGGGGCAGGTGGCGGGGTGGGGGTGGGGGGAAGGCATGTAATCGCGTTTTACTTTATCAAAGTTAACCGGCGGCCGCGAAGTGAATATACATATATCTGAAGGCGAAATTGCCGCGGTTAGTACTAATTACCGACTTCCACTAGAAGTGATTAACGCGGGAATTATAAGACACCGATGCTTTCTGTGCGTCTGATAGTGTCGATTTCCAATTAGCCGCAATAACGTATAGCTAAGCCGGGGCCCCGTGGGAATTGCGTCTCGAATAAATTGCTGCGAACGTAGAAAGCGCTGTCGTTTAAATATTATATCCGTGACGGGGTACACACCGAGCGCGCAGCGCCGGACTGCGTTATTTATGTTAATTACGCGCCTGCGTTTTAGAAACGATGCGCGGATTAGAAACATCGTGGTCGATTACGAGCGAGACGTAGCCGGCATTGCCGCTGAGGCGTGCAGAATTTTGTACGGAGATTGATGATTTTCGAAACGGTCGCGGATTTAGCCGGTGTTCGGCAATCTATCAATTTCTCCTTGTCCGCCTGGGGAATTGTCGTCACTGCTGCACGCACCTGCAACGCTGTCTCCAGGTATTGCTAGCTTCGCTACTTTCATCAGAGATAGCGTCCGCGCGCCGATATTTCCATCGTGGGGACGCCGTGTCCGTTAATTGTTGTTTGGAAACGGAGCAATCGAAGCTGAACAGAAAGCTACACGTTCTCTCGTAACGTAATTTAATTACACCGGTTTTCAGAATGCGATTTTAAGGTTAATTCTAATGATTAGTAATTTGAAAGATTTGAAGAATCGAAGTCGGAGAATTTGAAGTTGGAGAATTTTACACATTTATATGTTAAAATAATAATAGATTGTTCTGATCTTATATATTTAAAAAAAATGGTAGATTTTTCTGATCGTATTCGCGAATTAATACTTCGAGAGATTAGGCTATTGAGGCGCCACCTTTCGGGTTGGTCCATAAAAAGGCTGCCCGAGTGTTTTGATACTACTTAAGTAGAAAGGGACAGCCAGTCCCTTTGGGACAGCCGCGTTAACATTCGGAACGTGTTCAGTTCTCACCGGGGAGTTTTTCCGATTCACGATGAGTTGCAAACCTAAATGCTCAGTAGCCCGAAATCCCAGATTGTACCGGCTGTAGGCGACCACGCCATTGTGCACTCATTGTCCTCCCCCCTCTCCCTGAATAAAGAACATTTTTAGACACCACTTAGGCGCTTCCCGATGGGGTGACACGCAACTGCGACTCATCCTTATCCACCGCGCCCTTTTTTCGTTCTCACGTTCATTGTCTGCCCGTTGTGCTTTTACCGGGAACGGTGTTCGCATTCTAAGCACTCTCGAAAACGAAGAAGCGCCTCTCACGATCACTATTCATCCGGTAAGAATTCATTTAACACTGGGTTTGCGGACCACTGAAAGTGACTATTCCACATTACTATATAAAAATAACACTAATCCAAATTTCTAGTCATCTTTTTTTCAGGTTCATTTTCACACTACAGTAGAATTGTCATCTTGTCGGTCCTACCAGCACACATGAATTTATTTTAGAAAAATTAGCAAAAATTCCGGCAGAATTCTTTGGACATTAAAACAAACCACAATTTAAAAATGTGTCTTTTATTTTTAGAAAAATGAACAAAAATTCCGGCGTGATTCGTTAGACATTGAAACAAATCACAATTTAAAGATGTCTTTTTTTATTTTTAGAAAAATTCCGGCATGATTCGTTGGACATTAAAACAAACCACAATTTAAAAATGTGTCTTTTATTTTTAGAAAAATGAACAAAAATTCCGGCAGAATTCGTTGGACATTGAAGCAAATCACAATTAAAAAATTGTATTCTCTCGTACTTGTGAACGGTCACGAGCCGATAGAAATTTCGAAGAAATCTGAAGAAGCGCATCCCCAGTGAACGTCTAAATAAATCACTTGAACCGTATTAAAAGCACTCGATGGAAACAAGTCTGCTCGATCGCACTTAATTCCTGAAGTTCCACGTGGGCGATAAAACCGTCAAGACCTTCTCCAAGGCCACCGGTTCTTGATCCTTGAACTCGCAGCTGCAGCCTTCCTCTACAATGTTGCAAAAGGCAACCGGCGGGATCAGTCTGCCGGACTGAAAACCAGATTGATATTTTATAAAATTCCTCGAAGCGTTCCGAGCGTCTCGTTCTTATCCGGATCGTTCATCTCCGATGGAGGGGCAGCTACCGAATACAAACGAGCCGCAGACGCAATCTAGGTTAACGATAGTCCTCGGCGCGGCGGCCACGGGACATTGTGCAACGGGTCTTTGTTAATCCGACAAACCAGCGTGGCGGCGACGGCGGCGGCTGGGCCGATCATTGTGTCCAGGAGAGCCAGGTGAGCTATCCGGGAGTAATGCCAGGAAATTGGCCTGAGGGATAAGGTAACAACATATGGGTATCATTAAGCGTAATAATCGTTACGAAAATGAATGCCGGCGCATTTATCCGACATCCATACCGCAATTAATAACGCGCCGGGGCAAAAGTATAGCGCGCATAATGCGCGCGGGCCTCGTTGTTGCTGAAACGGTAGGGACCAAGATCTGTTACACGCTCGGCTCGGCTCTGGCGCTGCGCGTTCTCTCGGTCTTTCTAATTGCGAATTGAATGATCGGCCATCGTTGTGCTTTGACTATCCCCAATGAGCATTTGTCCCACCGTTATCTCTCTCACTCTCTTTCTTTCTCTCTCTCTCTCTCTATCTCCCCCGCCTCCGTTGATTGATCGTCGCCCAAAGTAAGATCGTTCCGGCCGCAACATTGCACCGGGGCCCCGATTGATCGATCGGCGTCGAGCACGCTCTTCGTCTTGTCGGCGAAAATAAATGTCATTCCTCTGCCACCGATGCATACTTACCCGCGTTATATTGCTACTTGCACGCCTAGCAAAAGCCAAACAGCCCCCTCCCCCGCCACTCTACTCGCGGCGAGCTGTACACAAACTCACTCGCTATCGCGAACAGATCTTGTCCGTCCGTTGCATACATATTCGCCGGTAACACCGCGCGGCCGTGTTATCTGCGCCAGCTTAGGCTACCGGATCGGCGGCCGGCAATTTCTAAAATTGATACCGACCACGAGGGACGACTGTCAAGTTCGAATAACAGCCTTGGTTTGTCTCCGTCGCGGACAGCTTCGGGCCTATTTATAGTCGAACAAAAGTTTCTGGTTCGGCAGGATGTGGGTATCGGTGTGGGCGAGATGTATTCGATTGTACGGAAAGTTCGTGCCGATTTTTAAGGAAAACTCAAACGCGGTACATTCAACCCTTAGCACTCGAATGGCGACTGTAAGGCGCTACTAAAAATTCCTGTATCATTATTCAAAATATTTTTTACATTATTGTTTGTATTTAATAAATTACTAAACATTTCAGTACTGTATGAGTGAATTGCACTATTTTCATATGTATAGTATGAAAAAATATATATAGAAGGGAAATATTCTTGGTCGGAAGAAATGTTTCGTTTTAGAGTTAAAATGGCTTCGAGTGCAAAGGGTTAAATTTCGATATACATTTATCGAATTATTACAAGCGCCATCTTGTTCCATAATCTTTGTCCACCTTTCATCTACTTACGTTTTTCAGCGAAAAACTTTTAAATATGATTTTTTATGTCGACCACAGAGGTAAGGTTTTTGTAATTATCTGAGGGTAATTATCTATATTAAAATCTGAGGGTGTAATATCTGGTTAATAGGGTGAATGGGGTATATATCCTAACCAAGCTCTAACAGCTTTTGGAAGAAAAAAGCATCGAATGCCCATAATGCACTCTGTTTCCATCCATATTTAAGAGCGAATAAAACTAACAAAAATTAATGTATCGTAATCGAACTTTTTTCTAAAAAATACCTGAAATATCACCTTTTAGACTATGTACACATACCATTTGTTTTCAAGCATTCTGACATGTTCACCTATTCTAATACCGCCTACAGAAAAACGGCACGAACTTGCCGGACAACCCAATAACTTTTCAACTGCGGATCTTTAAACATTTATGAAAAATCTGACAAGTTGGAAAACAGAGCAGAAGCATGAGTCAAAATGGCTTGCTCCTAATTTTGTCTTTTGGGAATATTGAAATTATAAATATGTTTTTATGGGAAAATTTTTTAATAACTTCCCTATCGAAGTTGATGTTTAATCAGAACTAAATCTAAACAAATGCAATTTTGTCGTTATTATAAAGCACTGGATGCCAGTTGCGTCTAGTGTTAATATTGTGTATTATGTATAACCTGCTAAAATTATTAACCCTCCGTCTGCATTCTGGGTTGTTTATGTTCACGACTAATTTGTTTATTGTGTTCCAGCCTGTCACAAATCTGAAAAGTTCTGAAATACGTATTGAAGTCCCTATTGTTATATACAGAGAGTGGTCCAGTACGTATTAGGGCATCATTATCTTCGCTGTTTTTGAAAATATGAAGAAACTTCATTAACCAAAGTTTTTCAGTACAAAGAGCACTACAATATGACAATAACAGTTTTTCGTAGGGAGAAGAGTTTCAGAGATTTCAAGGTCACTCTTTTTAAACAGAAATATATTTTTCTATGCACTATTCGATGCATCTCGTCATTCTCTTTAAAAAAAAGTATTAACGAATACATGACGAAAAATGATTAATTTTAAAGATATTTCAAGTTTAATTTTGTTGAATTCTGTGAATCTGATTTACCGTATTTTCGTATCTACAACGTACTTCAAAAGTACGTTTACGCCATTTTTTTGGTAGGAGAACTAACTTGTCGACAAGGAATGGTACAAAGTGTAATTTAAAATTGTTGGCAAGTGCAAAGAATTTAAGACCGTCTAATTTCAGTTTGCTCGAGTGATTAAAGGACGAATGGAATTTCTGTGTGGCTCCCGTTTCTTGTAATGGATGCAGAAAATTGTTACTCCGTATAACGATCTGCAGCCTAGTAATTACTATAATGACCGCATGTTTGATCAAATACTCCTTGTCAGGTTTGAGTAAAGTCTAGATTAGATCTGGGTAATTACCTTTACTATTAATGAAAATATTTTCTGCCTGCAATATATGATTAATTACCGCGATATACGCATGATTAATTCGATCAACTATAGCTACTCTCTTTCCCAGGTCTCGGTCAGGTTTACGCTACGCCTTGCTCTAAGTATTTGCCATTATCGTTAATGAAAACGTTCCTAACCAACAAAAAATGCGTGAGCTTCCATTTCTGAAAAATTCATCATAAACATCACACCGAAGGAAGATATTCTTTCACCAAATAAATAACTTTAAGCCCTGGGAATTTTTGTCTTATCAACATTTTAATGAAATTCGATCGCGATTCTTAGTGGCTACATTTTATTATCTTCTCCAATAGAATATTTTTACTAATAAATCTCTGGAACATTAAATTGAGCTGTGAAGCTTGACGGGATAATGGAGATTTCAGATATCGGAAGTTCGGATGATCGGGGTCCCACCGTATTATTAAAAGAGATTATATAGCGGATGGTTTGTTTAAAGATGGTGTTAGGTCGCCGGGCGTTTGATGGACGAGGCATTGGTTTTTGGTCGATCGTAGTTAAAGAGGTTCTCTCGGCGTCGACGACGGTCGTCATTAATCAAGGCGGAGCATGACTCGCCGATTCTGGGAGGACGGAACGGAGCAGAACGGAACGGCAATTGCGAATTCGTAGGCGCCAGCGGGCTGTGAAACTTGGCGTTCGACGGTGGCGCCGGAAGCGCGGGCAACCGGGCGTGTCAGCGCTGACCAGCGCAACGCCGCTTCTTTTGCCACTGTTCCGTTGCGCTGCACCTGCACTGGCTGCACTCTGCATTGCACTCGGCACCGGCGGAGCGCTACCGCGATTGGCCTTCCACCCACGCGTGCTCTCTCGCCGAGGAACCAGTCCCAAAGCAACCTGAAACCCGCACTTTTACCTGCCTCGCCTCGCTTACCTTCTCTATCTCTCTCCCCCCCCCTTCTACCGCTTCGTTTCTCTTACCTCGCCTCTCTTTCTCACCCAGTTCACCAGCCAACCACCCGAAACCCCGTATTTGTCGATACGGTGACAACCTGTGTTTAACTGTCTTAATACGCCGATAAGAGCGCTGCCACGGACCCCGGGTACCAATTATCCCACGGCTTAAATCAATTGTGGGTGTCTGCGACGGAAACGCCAAACGAACCGAGACCACCGGCTCCCGACACTACAAACATACTACTGTTCGGGATTGCGATACTTACCGCCTTGCCAATGAGTGTTCCGATCTGATCCTTTTATAGACACCTAGCCGTTCCTTTTGTTTTATATTGTACAGTCTTTATTCTCTTTTCTTTTTATTTCCATTGTTGTCCGTTAGAAAGATCATTGCTGTGCGAATTTCGTGTGTTTCATTCATGGAAGCGATCGAAGTTGTGGATGAAAATTGTTAGCACAGTGAATTCTCGATGTATGTCAACAACACGGGTCTTGCCAGCGACATGTATCGTTCAGGAGACATGAACCGTGTTATGTTTACGCTCGGCGTTCGAGGCCTCTCGAGCTTCATGGCCTCTCGCGGGGTATACTCTGTGATAGTGGGGAGAATTCCGCGACGTTTATCGCCCAGGCCTTGGCGACATATATAGAGAAATCACTTTAATTTGGTAATGAATTGCTCGCCTTACACTATGATCTAGATTATTTCAGTATTAACCCATTTGCATCATAAGGAAATATGGAAAGAAGGTCTTTATCACCAAACTTGTTTTTTTTTTTATTATATTTAAGTACAAAAATGACTACAAGTAAAAGAACTTCATATTTCAGCATTATAAGAAAAAATAAATTGAGCGTATATATACGCTCCGGTGATAGTAACCAGGAAAATTGAGCGTATATATACGTTAATGATACAAATGGGTTAATAATATTCAGTGGCTTTGATTCTATGAGGATTATTTTTAAATAAACCTATAATTTGGATCACTGATGAAAACCGTAGCGTTCAATGTGTTCATTATATTCGAATATATGTGAAAGAAGGTTAATAACTTTCTATTGAACAATAATAGTATCGAGGAACGGATTGGATTACTCACAATAATTTCTTGGTTTATTTATTAAAAGATTCTCGATTGTTAACTGTTTTTATAATCACGACGGTATATTTCGAAACATTTGTATAGGAAATTACTCGTTAAGATTCTACAAGATGCCTGACACAAAAATGTCGACGAAGAATGATGGAAAGAGGGGTTAAGCAGTATAGTAATTAAGGAGGACTGTTATTAAAAAATAAATGCTAGTCTGTAATCTCCGAATGAATGTACAATTAAGCCTTTCAGGCTTGAAATCTCTCAAGCTTTTAACCTCGGGGATCATAATGACACTGTGAAACTCCGAAGACCGTAATGCACGCTCTAACACTTTAACATCGTCGATGATGCAGATAATGATCGTTCTTCCATTAACACCGCATGTCGTTGCATTCTTTACTCAAGAAAAACGATCTTAATAATCACTTTTCGTTCACTTATTTTACCTTTATGTGAGACCGTAAGTCGTGGTTGTTTCATAACAATTTGTGCAATGTAACAACAATAAATCAATACGCGAACTAAGAAATCATTAATTATTAACATCATTTATTCTAGCATGACAAATGCGTGCTACTCAATTTATTTTTAATCTTACATTCCAAATGCGAAATTCAAACTGTAGGGTTAGGGTTAGGGTTAATGTGTTAAGGAAATTTTAAAAGGATTTCAAGATAAAATTAAATTTTGAAAGAATTACTATAATGAAAATAAATGAAGGGAATTTCTTGTATTTAAATTTTAATTTGAATTAGGGGAATCCCAAGATAAAATTAAATTTTAAAAGAATTACTATAACGAAAATAAATGAAGGGAAACTTATATTATTTAAATTTTAATTTGAATTTACAGGAATTTTGAAGTAAAATTAAATTTTGAAAGAATTATTACAATTATAATTATTATATAACCCTAATTATATAAACCTAAAAGCAAATTCATTATTGGAGAATGTTATAACTAGACTGCGGATCTTTTAGTAAAATGCGAATTTAGTAAAATTGTTATATGTTTTGGATCTACAAAGGCTGTTCCCAATAAAAACTTTATTCAATTCCACTTTCTTAAAACTTGTCTATAAAAATGGAAAATTGCACAAACATCCGCAGTCTAGTCATATCAAATGACGATACAGCTGAACAAGTAAGAATAATAATTTTTACACTATATTTTTCTTCAGGGAAACTGCGTGGGCGAACGCGAAGGTCTGATTTATCCGATTTTTCAAGTATGCATCTATATAACAAAGATTGAACAAGCGGGCATCGCATTCATCCAAATGTTCCTGCTTATCTGACGCTGTGTGGTAAGCGTGCACAAATTATGATTGTTCGATTGACAGTGGTATTTCCAAGAGAACAAGAAAATTGAGAGGTACCTTCCAAAATGATCTAGACCAATGATTTTTCCAGATTTTTCGAGCGACCCGGAGCAACGTTCCCGTAGACAAGGTCCTCCCAAGCACTGTAGCGGTAGCGTCTTGCCGGCTTTCGGGGTCGCGGCACCTAAGTGGAAGGCGGAAGGGCACAAGGTGGGTCGTCGATATCCGCGAAAGAGGGGGACAGGAGTTCCAAGAACAGACGGAGAAAGAGAAAAGGAACCTAGGCGACGTCAGGCGCGGGGGTTTGCGGGCTGGGTGTGCGGGGGTCGGTGGGGTGGAACGGGGGTTGCAAGGGGGCCACGATCGAAGTACGTCGGACAGCAAGGAGGCGCCGGTACTGCGCGCCACACCCCAATGCAGCAACTCCATTGATTATTGTTGCCGGTGCACTTCCTTACCCCGCCTTCGGCGAACGACAAGTATGCCCTGATTCCGGGCTGGCTCCCCGGCAAGCTACCCACGGCACGGCACGGCACGGCACGGCTCGCGCCGCGCGAGGCAACATTCCTTCTTCGGAAATTTGTAAGAGGCCCGACGAGCTACAAACGATGCTAATGTCATTTAATGCTAATGCACCGAGCAACCGTTCTTTTCGACCAAGACCGCGCGCGCACGCCGCCAGTTTGCCGGCCTGCTCGAGAATTTCGAAAGCCGCTGGAGGAACGGAGGAGGGGAACCATCGACGATCGGGTCCGATCATGCGAGGCAAACTTGAGGGGATTTATTGTGTCTGGCGGTCCACAATCGGATGTGTGTGGTGGACGGGTATGCGTGGAATTGTTCCGGTTGTTCAGGTGTTGGGTTACGCTGTTTGGTGGTTGTGTTGTTGGATGTTATAAGAACATATTCATTCAGTCATTTCTCAACACTACCGAGCCCTAAACGAGACAATTTTATGTTCCTCTATGATAATAGCAGGATTGAATTCATTCCGAATTTTATTTAAAAACATTTTTTCGAAATTTCTTAACAAGATGTTTGTGTAACTTCACGAATTGTAAGTTTGCAGGAAAAGTGCGCGGATCGATGTACAGGCGCCTCGCACAGGGACAGTCAGGGTTGAACACCGGGTCGATCGCAACTGACGCAGACAATTTTCATCCGGCACAAGCGTCCTCGGTCGAGCAACGATCATTGTTCCGGAAGTAGCGAGCAAAAGTGCTGATTCCGTGGATCGATGTTCAGGTGCACACGGTCAGACAGGGTTGAATAGCGTCGGGGGTCGATCGAGAGCGTTGGACTGGTCGGTTCGCCATTTTCCGGAAAGGCATGGCCTCCGTCTGCATAAACAAGTGAGAATGCGGGTCATGTTGTGCGGCGTAGGGTTGCAGGCATGCGGGAAAATAACGGAACCGGTGTCAAGTCTGGTGTGCGTCGAAGGGACGAGCGACCGAGAGCGAGAGAGAGAGAGAGAGCGAGAGAGAGAGAGAGAGAGAGAGAGAGAGAGAGAGAGAGTGAGTGAAAAAAAGAGGCGCGGCTGGCAAAGCGCGTCAAGCTGGCACACGACCGCCTCTATTTCCCGTCGGATTAATCTCGATAATTAGAAAGCGTATCACCCACTCGTTGCACGCGCCGTCGACTTCTAGCGTTTCACTTCATTCGCCTCATTCACCAAACTCGCGTTATCCGCTCACTCGAGTTACACACCTCACTCACGCTACTCGCTAAACCTTCTCCCCTTCTCCGTCTGCCGAACCGCCACCACCATCGTTCCTTCAGTCATTCACTTCACGTGGCACCTGCTCTGTGCCACAACTCTCTCTCTCTCTCTCTCTCTCTCTCTCTCTCTCTCTCTCTCTCTCTCTCTCTCCCTCTCTTTTTCTACATCACGGTTTCTCTTCCTCTCTCTCTCTCTCCTTCTTTCGCGGTCTTGCTCATTCTTGGCTTCCTACTTGAACTCCTTCCGCGCCATCTCCTCTCGCTCTCACTTTGTAACCAACAGCGTCCCTGTACGCGACCGAGTAACGCTGATGTCAGGAAAATGCGCTATCAAGAACCACGGGATCGAAATGCAATTCTGCTACGCCGGTCCCCCGAGATTCCATCCCTTCACCTTGAGACGCCATTGCTGGCTATCAGGATTTCTGCTCTGTTCGCGGATATCGATCCGGAGGACCGGGGGAGGGGCAATTGTTGGAGAGGTCTCTGTGGGTCTGTTGTATTTTTAGTTAACCCTTCGCCCTTCACAGTACTGCGAATCACAATCGCAGGATTGCGATTGTTGGTGGTGGAATTTTAGGGGATGTAGAGAAAGCATTTATTATATTAGATTTAATTCTATTAACACTAGGTTTACGGGACCCGTCAAAATGACGGGTTCTAATGTTCTTAATTTACAACTGTTAAGACTCTAAAGATACATCCATGAGAAATTATTCAACAAATTTATTTCTTTGGGTATGTTATTAAAAAAATAAATGGCTAAAAATTGGGGCAGCACATTCTTGTTTATTTTATAACGGAATGTAAAATAGTCACTTTTAGTGCTCCGTAAACCTAGTGTTAATACTCTTTGTGAACCTCCGGTCACAACTTTGTAAAGATTTTACCGTATGCAGTCGCATGAGTGATTTGGGAGCATCGACTTGCAGTTGGTGACTTGTAACCTGAATTTGGAAATGGTGACGTCTGATGGTCGAGACTCTAATATTTCTGGTTAATAATTTTTCGGAAAACTGTATTTGTTGGACAGAATAGTGCGGGAACATAGTTTACAAAAATTTTCAGTTTGAATTTCACAGTAGCATTCAATAAGCAGTCATACTACATTTTTCCTTGTACAGATCTATCATGTGCTCGATCTTGAACAGCCCAGAATTTTCTGACAGAGCAATTACCAATCGATACATTGTAACCACAGGCGGTCGTCACGCTCATTTAAATACACATGTTTTTTTACTTTGGAATGACAAGCTTGTAATTATTTAATCGTCCAATTTTCTCCGAACTCTCCAGCGAGACTTTAATCAATTCCGTCCGAATGACGGATGCGAAGAAGTATGATATACAGGGTGGCTCGAGGGAAATAGGACACTTAAATAGTTGGATTGACATTCAAGAAATATCTAAGACCTTTTATCCTTCGCAAGCTGTACCCTGTGACAGCAGAAAAATAAAAGTAATAAAATTGCCGCATGATTTTATGACATTATTTTCAAGGTCATTTCAAGGTCACCAATACTTTCTTAAGAATACCGAGAATTTTTAATTGTAGCATGGTCTATCTAACATCAGGATCATTTCGTTGACTTACCATTTAATCGGAATCAAGCACAGCAAGTTAACTGGTCCATGTCCTTGAACTAACATTGAACAACAAAGAGTTCCTCGAAGAGCATAAAATGATAGCTTCCGAGAAGGCAGTTTACCGGACATTTTGCGATAAATACACAAAGATTATTTATTCTTCGGAAACGATCGGCTGTCAAAAGCGTGTAATTTAAATTCGCGAATCTGTTATCCAAATTACGCGTCATTTTACCGAATAAATCAGACGAACGATTCAAAGACAATGTAATTATGCCACTGCAACCATTCATCCGAGTAAACGATTCCGTTTATCACGATACCGTGTAAAAAACGCGTACAGGCCATTATTTAAGGAAACTGTCTTTCTCGTAATTCAAGATCGCGAAGCTACTCTTCCAAATTACACAGAGTACCTAAATAATCCTACCGTAAGACGAACAATCCAGAGACAACGTAATTATGCTACCACACGCTACCGTAGCCGATCGTCCGAGCAAATGTTCCGGTTCATCAGATACTGTGTAATAAATGCAGTACCGATCATTATGGGCTAGAAGAGGGTTGAAGGTAGCTTCTGAGAAGACTGTTTACCGGAAAGAGGGTAATGCATGGACGCCGATCATTATTGCCTAGAAGAGTATGGCTTCGGAGTTATCTTCCAAAAAGAATAACAAATGCAGGCATTGGGGAGAATTGGAAAAATGATTTCAAGAAGACTGTGCAACAAATGCATGCTGATCGCCTAGATGGAAAGTGAAAGGTGGCTTTCAAGAAGACGGTATGACAAATGAATACGAATTATTATTGTCCAGAGAAATTGTGAACGTCGTGCTGCCAAAATTTCTTTCTTTAAATTCGCCAGGTTCCTCTCCAAATTATGCAGTGTTCTCGAACAATCGTACCACGAGACGAACAATGCAGAGACAACACGCCATGCTACCACAGCCATTCATCCGAGCAAATATTCCCGCCTATCAGATGTTGCGCGGCAAGTGCATACAAATCATCACTGTCCAAAATCTGACAGGTAGCTGCCAAAAAGACAATCGACCAGAGCATACATCTAGAAACAAACGAATAGAGTGTCAAGTTGTCAAAATTTCATTCTCGAAAATTCGCGAGCTTCCTTTAAAAATTATGCAAAATTATTCCCAAACACTCTAACCGTAAGACAAGCAATTCGAAACAACACAATCATGCTACCGCGCGCCACCGTGGCCATTCATCCGAGCAAATATTCTTGCTTATCGGATGCTGTATGACAAATGCATACAAATCGTTATTGTCCAAAAGAGGATTGACAGGTAGTTGCAAAAAAAATGAGACTGTGTAACAAATGCATATCTTCACTGTCCAAAAGAGAATCGACAGGCAGCATCAATAAAGATAATTTACCAGATATTGTGTTACAAATTCATACATATCATCATTGCTCAAAAGATGTCCTTCAAGAAGACAATTTCCTGAGAGCCTGTAACAAATGTATACAGATGATCATTTTCCAAGAGGGAACCAGAGACTGTGTAACAAATGCATACATCATTGTCCAAAAGAGAATTGACAGGTAGCTGCAAAAAAAAAAGACAATTCACCAAGGACCCTGTAACAGGCAGGTAGCAGCAAAAAAGAACAATTTACGACAATTTACCATCATTGTTCCAAAGAGGATTGAAAGGTTCCTTCGAGAAGGACAATTGCCAAATGCACACAGCGTCGAGCTGTCAAAAATTTCGTTCCGCAAATTCGCGAGAATCTTTTCCAAATTACGTTCCGCGCCGAGCCGACGGCAAGCCGAACAATCCCGAGACAACGCAATTATGCTACCACACGCCACCGTGGCCGTCCATCCGGGTAAACGTTCCCGTCTCTCTCCGAGGCGACGGGATTCTTTCACGACGGACGAATCTGTCCAATTGCGGACAGAAAGTACGGTCCGGGGCCGGATGCAAAGCGTGCGGGCCCGAGTTACCGTGACGAGAACGGGCCCGATCGGCCCCGGAGTACGGTGATTGTTCTCCGGGGAAGGCGTCGATCCGCTCCGGTCCGCTTCGGTCCGCTCCGCGAGTTCCGGGAATGCGGGGACCGTCGCCAGGCCCCATCGCCGCGGACCCGGCAGGTAGATGGGCGAGCAGGGTCGGCAATTACGGTCAAACCGTCGATATCATCAGGTGGTGGCGTGCGCGCCGACCTGCACGGACACGTGAACCATCCTCGAAATCATCGGTCGTTAGCCGTCGCTTTACGACAATGACAATGGCTTCGAATGGTCCTTGAACGTGGGATGAAAGAATGCCCATAGGGGAACTAAATTTTGTTCAACTTTCGAACAACTATCGAATGCTCGATATATGTCAACAACACGGGACTTGTCAGTGTCGTGACATATAGACATGCCCGAGCCGTGTTATGTTTACAGTTCTTGGCGTCCAAGGCCTCTCGAACTTGGTGGGGTAGTGGGGATAATTCCGCGACGTTTATCATCCAGGCCTTGGCGACATATACAGAGAAATCACTGTATGTGAGAAATGACACGGTAATATTTTCGATTCCTTCTACTATCTTTACAGTTTTGTGTTTCATCCAGGGTTAGGGACCCAATTACTGTGGGGGGTCAGTTTTTTTATATAATTTTCATCTTCAATGGTACAAGTGCAATGTCTTCGTTTCCTTCCTCGATTTTTCACATTCAACGTATACCAATTTTTGTCATTTATGATAAGTAGACTACGGATTTTATGCATTTATGACAAAATTGTGTAGGTAGAATATAGAACAGTGAAAGTAATGAAGCATTTGGTGACAGTGTTGTATTATTTTGAACTCCTGTAGCTCCAGTACCTGGAAATTTACGGAGACAATTTTTACTTTGCATAAACACCAGCAGTCTACTGAGAAGAGTTATAATTAGGCAGCGGATTTTATGCATTTATGACAAAATTGAGTAGGTAGAATATAGAACAGTGAAAGTAACAAAAGATTTAGTGACACTGTTGTATTCTTTTGAACTCCTGTAGCTCCAGTACCTGGAAATTTACGCAGACAATTTTTACTTTGCATAAACACCATCAGTCTAGTGAGAAGAGTCATAATTGGACAGCGGATTTTATGTGTTTATGGCAAAATGGATATCTGCAATTCGAAACAGTGCAAAGATGAAAAGAATTTAAGAGTCTCAGTGTATTCTTTTCAGCTTTTCGAAGATGTTGAAGAAAGAAAGAAATTAAATACTTTTTATTTTGCATAAAAATCTAGTCATAATAACGGAAATTTCATGCATCGTAAATTCGATTTGGTTTCCCATTTTTACCGGGTCATTGATGGTCAGCGATTCTAGGGGTTCGGGTGTGGGAGAGAAGAAAACGAAAGAAAGAAACAAAGAAAGAAAGAAAGATTGAGAGAGAAAGAGAGCGAAGGATCCAAAGAGAACGACGTAGAAGAGTAAAGAGGGGCAGTCCATGGGGCCCCCTGAAAATTACAAGCTATACGTTGTTCCAAACCGACCATCTGAGATAATACCTGCTCACCCTCCAGCCATAATGAATATGTAAGACAGATTGTAGGCTAAGAGGGAGCCTCCGCAGCTACCGCAGCGCGATACGGTTGTCCATGCGCAGATTATATTCCAGGCCGATTACGCACGGCCGGCCGATAATTTATTATTTGCCGCGAGTAAAAATCACCGAGGAAACGACCCGCGGCACTCGGACCGCTGCGTAGAACTTATCTTGGACCCGAGGTACCCGAGGTACCCGCCACTGCTGCACCCGAACCCTCTAAGCCCTGATACATGTTCATATACTACAGAAATCCGATCGAATTTCGCTTGGTAGCCGCGATTAGATAATTTACTAAACAGAGTGAACCGATGATTAATGCGTCTATTAGCTTCCAGAACATTACAGGATCTTCCAGGATAACGCGGGAACCGATAGGACATGATCTTGAACGATCCCTACCATCAAGATCGCGCACAAATTAATTCACGACTCTGTCATCCTAAGTCTCTTGTTCTTTGACAAACAAATAATATATCAGCTGATGAATCCAGTGAAATATTGAATTTCTCCTCGTTCAATAACAAACCGATTTAGATTTCATGAATTTGTGGCAAAATAGATAAATGGAATGGCATGTAGATATTTCTGTTTGTCATTTTACAATTTTACAATTTTAATTTGTACAAAAATCTGCAGTCTAATTATAATATATCTTTCTGTTCAGGCCCAAAGGACTTCAGTTTTTCTACCAGTAATTCCGTCCGGTGCCGTAATTAACACTAGATTTACTGGACCCGTCAAAATGACGGATTCTAATATTTTTAATTTACGAATATTGAGTTTGTAAAGATGCATCCATGAGGAATTATTTAACAAATTCATTTCTTTGGATATATATTATTAAAAAGATGGCCACAAATTTTGATAGATACAATCATGTTATTTTTGTAAAGTATTGTAAAATAGTCATTTTTAGTGCTCCGTAAACCTAGTGTTAAATACAGTGTTTAATCGATATATGTCCAAAACACGGGTATAGCCACGGACATATATTGGCAAGGAGATACTGAATTCTTTGATCCGGAGGCATACTCCGCGGCAGTGGGGATAATTCCGCGACATTTATCATCCAAGCCTGGGCGACATGTATCGAGAATTTACTGTAATGGTAAATCAACGGCAGAGGTGTCAAGGATGTTACAGGATCCTGCAGGACGAGACAGGATCCGGCAGGATCAGATCCCGAGCGATCCCGAGCGATCGAGATCGATGAATGAAGGCTGGCGCAGTGCCGCGCCGGTTGTCCGGTAGCTCCGGAATGCTGCGCGAGATCACGAATTATCGTTATTACTATCGTACTTTAATTATTGTACGTAAGCCCGGCCGCGGGGAACCGGTATTTCATGATCATCAAGGATAAATAACGCAACGTATAATGACCTGTCCGACGTCGGAAATGTATTTGTTTTTCTGCGCTTCGTATAAATTATGCGCCGTTGATGCTATCTCGCGTTGAAATTCAGCCCCGACCGATACGGCGCTGCTTAAGGAAATTACTTTTAATTACGTTGAACGGGGATACACATAGCCGGGACGGTTTTTCGCTCGTACGCTGTCCGTTATACGGAACGGATCATTCTTCTTCCCGTGGATCCAGGGAAACCGCTTCAGGAAGATCCTCTCCGGTACTGGTCGTTCCAGGGAGCGGTGGTTGCGATCACTATAGCGACCCTGGACGAGCCTCTTCTAGCGTAATTTCCTGGTCGTATCCTTAATCGAGGTGTTCTTTCCCCGATTTCAAATAATGACTTAGAAATGTCGCGGATCTTGGGTGCTAAACTTGAATATAGTCAATTCTCGATATATGTCAACAACACGGGTCTTACCAGCGACGTGTATCGTCCAGGAGAGATACTCGAACCGTGTTATGTTTACACTTCTCGGCGTCCGAGACCTCTCGAGCTTAATGAGGTAGTGGGGATAATTCCACGACGTTTATCATCAAGGCCTTGACGACATATATAGAGAAATCACTGTATCACGTTCAGGAGGCATCAGACGAACTTCCTATCAACCAATTCAATTTATTACATATTTTATATTGAATGCACTGAGATCGTCAACGTTGCTCGAGAGAACTAATTTCAAAAATATGTAAGAAATTTGCAATGCTTAAAAATTTGGATCTAGTCATAGTTACCATATGGTGAAGATATAGTTGGTTCATTGAAAATTCGGGTACAAAGGAACTCGACAGAAGCTTCTCGATAAAAAAATCATTTTCAAACAACCACTCAAAGATCACGCGTCCCAAAAAATTCCCGCATTGTTGATGCCAAATTGAAGCTTGAAAATGAAATAGAAAAATGTAATAAGCAGCACTTTAGAATGATGCATTTAAAAACTGCGGCCGAAGTGGGAAGCTCCCATAAATGGGCAACTTCGCAATCGCGGAGAAAAAAAGTTGCATGCTGAATAAGGTGGCAAATGCTGCAAATGAATAGTTTGCGTTACCATCTAGACTTGACGCAACACATTAGCTGAGGCCATAAGTCCAGTAACTTTTTTTTTCTTGATTGTACCACTTCTCATGCCTAACATTTTCAACTCCGGTTTCCTACATTAGGTTTGTTAAACCGCCCGAACAGCTCGACTGGTTTCAATCGGAGCTGTCTTTGATACTGTGTATCGACACGAACATTTGGAAGCTTGACTAACAATGACTCTGTACATTGGTACACGTAGTCCCCTAATTAATTAATCCACAAATTCCCCCATTAACTCTCCGTGCGCAACGTGAGTCGTTCATGTCCAGGATTAATTATTTTCTCTTACTGTGCTAGGCTTTCAAAAAATCTAAAAAAATTCTGGAATACGTCTGGAAATCCGTATTTTAATATCCCCACTTCCATGGATCTCCATTTGACATTAGGCACATAAATTGCACTAAAGGGTGTCACAAAAAGAACTAAATACATTCCAAGCGTCGCCATCCCCAAATGGGATATCTTTTCAATTGACCATAACAGTAATTAATTTTTCAAATTTAATTTAGCTTCTGCCATCGTCTTAAATACTAATCATTTGAAGCAAAAATTTCAGAATAAAAATTTGCCGTTCAATGGGTTAATATATAATTGTCGAAACCTCGAATGTTCGAAGCATCAATGGGAAATAATAAATATTGGAAAGAAAGGAGTTCAGGAGAAAACTATAACTAATTTCCATAAAAATTCATTTTATCTATTTGGGACCGTTCTCTCGTTGGCCGCGACTTTGCCATGATCGAGACTAATGGGCGCCCGTGTTTGTTGCAGCGTTCGTTTTGTTAAAACGCGTTCGCGCCGGCCGAAACGCGGAGCGGAGAAAGTCGCGGAAAAAAGAAAAGTTCAATTGTCCGACTGGTTCTGCTATCGTTCCCTCAACCGTCGGAATTCGTGCTCGAAAGAATGTTCGCGCGGCGACGAGGAAAGAGAGAGCGACAGTCCGGCCAGATCTACGGCCGATTGTGAGATCGGAGATTAATAAACCGAGAGAGGCTGGCTTCGCGAAGTTTTCCAGGTGATAGCGCCGGTACACCTTGCTCGTATTTAGATGTAGATCGGGGGACAAGCTAATGAAACAGATTAATAATAGTGCGATGTTGGAACCGCGGAGAGATCGGCGCTGGTCGCTGACAGCCGACTGATTTACGAGGAATATCCAGAAAGTCGGTTCCAGTTGGCTGTGCGAAAAGAAATTTTATTATTTCATTTTATTTTCACATTTCATCTCCATTAAAAGAATTTACGAATATTAACCCTTTGCACTCGGAGCCATTTTAACTCTAAAACGAAACATTTCTTCCGACCTAGAACATTTCCCTTCTATATATATTTTTTCATGCTATACATACGAAAATGGTGCAATTTACTCGTTGCTTAAATACAAACAAATGTAATAATGTAAAAAATATTTTGAATAATGATACAGCAATTTTTAGTGGCGCCTTACAGTCGCCATTCGAGTGCTAAGGGTTAATAGGTTAGAAATATACTGCGAATTTTATGGATTTACGATGAAAACGAGTAGATGCAATATTTGGAGATGAGTGTTTCCTACGTTCAACAATTACAAAATACATTTGCACAAATTTCGCAGCTCGTTCCGACCTATCAACTCCATTGTCAACACCGGCAACGGCAGATTCCCCTCTCGCCGCAACGTCCCTGCGCCGATCAGATCGTCGACCGCTCGCGTGGACAAAAGAATCCCGAAACCAGCTCGCGGGGTGACGGTTTCACGACTTCTTCGGCGGAGCACGATCTCCACCAATACAGAGCCCGGCTGAAAGACCAAAAGAAGAAGAGAACCTAAACAGAGACAGAGAGGGAACCGCAGTTGGGTCAAGGGGGCGGCAGGTGACAAAGTCGGGTGTTTAGCCGTCTTTCGAGGCTAAAATTGGGACCTAAGCGCGTCGGCTTGGCGGTGTGGGGTGGCAGGGTGGCGACGAGGGAGACTATCGCCGGAGTACAAAGGGGAGGAAGAAAGAGAAGCCGATAAGAAGAATGAAGAGGCGACTCGCTCGGTGGAAGGAATGCCGTCGGACGAGCGCCGGAGGGCAGCCTGTTCTCCTCTCCGTCTATCCCAGACATTGTATCCCTCCACCCTTTACTCTCGCGGTAACAGAGAACACTGTTTCCCTCCTTCTTCGAGGATCGAGGGGCCGGGGGAGGGGGGCGAGCCGTCTCGGTCTCTCTCGCGGCTGATTCCTCTTCGTCCCCGTCCCGCCGGGCGCGTACGCGTCTGTGGTGGTGGCTGATACCTCCCGGAGCCTCACTTGTCACACACGCAGTGGCCCCCCTCCCCTCTGACGGGGCCCGTAGTCCCCGCGCTCCCCACTCCTCGGCGCCCGAGGCCCAAGCGCTCCCCACTCCTCGGCGCCGTGGGTCCCCGCGCATCCCACTTCTCGCCGTCCCCGACTCGAGCCGCCAGGTTGCATCGGCACGCCAGCGGCAATACCCGTGGGCCGTGGGCCGACACAGGTGATGCACGGGCCTCCTTACATCTTCGATCCGCTCTCTCAGGCCTCTTCTTTCCCACCGGGCCCCGGCGTATCGCGCTCTCCCTCCCCTCCCTCGCTCTCACCCTCTGTATCTCTCTTTCTCTCTCTTCGTTTTCTGCTCGCCGTGTCGCAGGAGAGATCGCGCGTTCGCCGTCCTTGTTCCAGCAATGCGAAACGCGACGCGACGCGCGTGAGACGCGCCGTGTGCGCGTCCGACGTCGAACATCCTCGACCCTGCCGCGCTGCAACGCCTGTTATTGTCCGTCTTGTTACAGGCATTCGAGGGACCGGCCGACACGCACCGCGACCCGGTGCAACGCCGATGCAACGCGGCGCAACGCGTGACGGCTGCCCGTTCGGGGCCCGTGTGTGCACGTGTTCCACCGGCCGTTGCCTGACCCCGGGTCGCGTCAGAAGTCCCAGGACCGCGAGCCGATACCACCGTTCGACGACTAACTTGTTTCACTTTTACATATCGCTCGGACGCTCGACATCCTTTATGGGCCTCGTACTACAACGTGTTGCGGGGCCCACGCCGCGCCGAGATACCGGCATGATTTGGCGGTCTTGCTCGGGTATAGTGCACTCTGATTATTCCAGACACGCCGAGAATCGCGATCGATTCACCCCTCGCCCCGTACCTCGGTCTCTTCACCCCTCCCGTGGTATTTTCTTCTCTACTTTATTTGACAGCGTCGGATTTGATACGGCGAGTCGTTCCAAATTTTAATTCGGCCGGATACTGCAAATGGAAATGAATAAAGTATTTAATCTTGAGCAAGTTACTTGTTGCTGTAATTTTGCATTTTTCTGCGTTACAAAGATCGTGACTTTCTGCACCTATTATATTTTAACTTTGTTTTATTTAGGACTCCCACAGCTGCGTGATTGGAAACGCTTGGAACCATTTGGAGCTTCATTTCGAAATTTTTCCCGAAGAAAAGATTTCCGTCTTTAATGGATTAATTTTACAACTACACTCATACAAATGCCAAACACATCAGAATCGTTCGTGTCGTATAACCTGGAGAGCTGATAGCATGGCAGCCACTGAGATTACTTCGGGTCCTCCCAAAACAATTTTTACAACTTTTAATGTCACCTATATTTGTACGGGGAGAAAATTTGACATGTTCCTTTAAATTGCGTGCACGTACTCGTCCCTTTCGTTCAATCTGATATGTTAGTGATTTTTTTTTTTTTTTGGTTGCAGATGGAATATTGCAAAATGGAAGAGGCCAGCGCAGGGGCACGATTCGCGGAAGTGTCTCGAGAGTTGTTTGGATCGATAAGCGTGGATCGTTTTTTCGCGGTAACATTAACGCAGTAATTGCCGGTCTTAATTTTCAGGAACGGGACGAAAATATCTGCGAGACACACACCGGCTAATAAGGAGCCATTACGGGCCCGCGACGGGCCGGGGAACGCGGAAGTTTCGTTTTCCAGAGGAGACACGCAATCCGTGGCGGACTTTTCCATATAAGACGCGTTTTACCGGTCATCTCGTTAATTGATACCAAACTCGACGCGTTGGAACGCCTTGTAATTGAGCTTCACACCTACCGATCGGCGCAAGAACGCCGTATCGAACGCCGATCGGGAACCGAATCGGATAAACGCGGTTGCGTAAATGACGGGATCGTAAAAAACGATATTTACAGGCGATGCGCGCCGCATTCCGTCGACAACGATGCGAGAGATTCATTAAAAAAAAAAAAAAAACATCCGATGTTTTATGGTATCGTTCGTACAAGCATCGCATCAGAAATATCGTTATTAGAACGCCGGACCTTTATGCGATTTCTGCGTGTGGGAACTTGCTAACGCGCTGATACCTCCGTATTAAGCGAAATTGATGACATTTGCGGAGCACCTACCGGCCGATTCGAGTAATTTCTACTCTATTCTCGTTTTTATGAAGTTGTCGGTGAATAAGGGAATTTACATAATCATACGCTGTCTGGCCTTTCGCGTGATTAGGCCGTGGAGAATCATGCAAATTCCCATTTTGACGCGGATTCTTCAAGCCAATGAATCTGTGGATTAAGTGTGGAAATTAATTTAATGACTTATCGAAATCAATTTTGTTCGGGGAATAATCGTATGGGTTTGCAATCCTTGGAGTTTTTTAATTATTGGACTGTTGGAAATTAGAAATATTTTTTTCTGTTTTAGTGTAATAAGAAAATTATGGAGCACCCTCTAACATTTTTTATATACAAATACATTTTTTGAGCAAGTACAGTTTTCGACAAAAATTCTTAAACATTTTACTTACTTTCATTAGAATGCAAAAAGAAGGAAAAAAAGAAAACTATGTAACAAACCTTAAAAATTGTACAAGTCCGAGTCATTTCACTAGGTGTTGTACCTGAAAATACTGCACACATGATTTGCTAACGTAGCTATAAAAAATATTGGGTAATTAGACACACTAATAATAAATTTAACCTAGATTGAAACTGTTCAGTGTTGGACTCCAGTTATTTCTCGAAAATCGTAAACCAAAGTTTGAAGAAGCTCTGCGTCAATAAACATGTTTCTTCTGGCCACTAATGAGCCGTTTAACGCAAGACTGGTTTAAGTAAAATGATTTGATCACTGGATAATGACGGATGAAGTAAAACCACCGTTAAATGCAATAATATCAAAGAATGTAACATTCATGTACTTACATAAGGTATACATCGCGGTATCATGTTGAATCCAGTGGGCAAAATATTGTTTATCACTTTTGCATTAAATTGTTCGTTCCGTGAAATTCTTATTATAAAATCATGTACGGAAAAATTTTAAAAATATATTACAATCTTGGAAGAAAAATTCCTAATTGAGACGTTTGAAAAAGATCTATGAAATACAATAATGCCGGAGGATGTTTTAAAAATTATATTAATCACTAGACTGCGGATTTTTATACATTTATGGCTTATGAAGACAAGAAACAGAAAATGCTATAATATGAAATTCGGGAGAATTTGGTACGATTTTTATTTATTTTTTTTTTTTTTATCTACAAAGGCTGTTCCCATTGAAAATAGGATTTTATTACTTTCATAAAATTTGGAAATTGCATAAACATCCGCAGTCTATTAATTTTACATTAAAACTATTCCATGCACTGAAGATTGAACCCTTTAAAAGTGGTGTTAAACCGTGCAGGCAAACATTAACTTACACCACTTTTTCGTTAAACGGCTTAACGGTAAACACATTGTTATAAAAATCACTATTATATGTAACGAAAAAAGTGACGCGAGAAAAATAAATTTGTAACATTTGAATCACTGAAATCTAGTGCCTGCAAATAAACAAACCGTACTGTTTAGGATTATAATGAAAAAATATTCGGAAACTCTTACCATAAAATATAACTAACGATTATTCAACTTTCTAATTTCAACGGTAGTAAAATATAACAGAAAATTTGAAATCGGTCGTTTGACCGACGGTGGTAGGTTAATTACTGAAAAAAAAATTGATAAATGTTATAATCAAAAATTGTCTTCAAAAAAGGATCGCAAAAAGATCGTGATCACAGGATCGCAGTAAAAGTACGACAGCCAGGGTCCGTCGGGGAGGATCAAGGACCGTCGATCGGACAATAAACCATCGAACGCGACGATGCCGAGCGATCATTGCTTGCGGAACAACGACACGATCGAAATATTGCCGGCGCGGCTGTTATGGCCGCTGGTCCCGCGGATCGTGTCGGCGAGAACTATTCCATTAATTTTTTTCCCCCGTGCCGGTGCCGTTAACATCCGTTCGATTGATATATTGTGTTTCAACGACCAGCACGGACGACACAGAGAAGAGGGTCCAGCAATCCGCGCGATTACAGGCTCGAATCGTCGAGCGGATTTTGCGAGAGGCTCGCGCGAATGCACTTATCGCAATCATTTTCCCTGGCGAGGAGAGCCGTTGCCGGTTATTTGCGTTTCAGGATTGCAACTCGGTGTGCTCGCAAAATTACTGTAAACCCGGCAAACATCTGCCGGCACGTATGAACCGCCGATTTTCTGCGATGGATGCATTACCGCCGCCTAATGTATGCGCGTCTTCGACGGCAACAGCAGGTTCCCGACGAAAGCCTCCATTCGAAAGCGGAGAAAACTTCGGCGCGGATGCGCGATCACTGTGTTTCCCCCGAGGATCGGCCACATTTTTACATTTCACATTTTATACGTCGTTAGGCCCGTTCGTTTATGAAAATTTGCCGTGCGCGACGTGCCGAGCGTTTTACGCGCGCCGCAACGGCCTGCGGGTTGCACGGCCATGCGAGCTTCCGACCATGATGCATTGCGCTTTCTACTTGGATCGGCAAATGCAACTTTTATCCGATCTTTCTCTTTTCTCGCTAATTATTTATTTTAGAAGAAAAGATTTTCCAGCTGCTTCTCTTTATATCGTACATTCACCGAGACTCTTCAAAATATACGACAGAATTGGAATCGGGACAGGATTACAGTGATTTCTCTATATATGTCGCCGAGGCCTGGATGATAAACGTCGCGGAATTATCCAAGCCAAGGACTCTAAACATAACACGGCTCGACCATGTCTCCTGGACGATATAAGGCTCGTGTTGTTGACATATATCGAGAATACACTGTATCGTGTGGAAGAAATTTGTTAAGTTACTTTTTTATGTAGCACACTCACCAATACTCTTAACACTAGATCTACATGATCAGTCAAAACGACTTGCTCCGAGTTTTGTCCTTCAGAAATACTGAAATTATAAATATATTTTCATGAGAACATTTTTTAATAAACTTCTCCATCTATGCAGATATCTAAACAAATGTAATTTCGTTGTCATTATTAACCCTTAGCACTCGAATGGCGACTGTAAGGCGCCACTAAAAATTGCTGTGTCATTATCCAAAATATTTTTGACATTTGAAATTTGTTTGTATTTAATAAATTACTGAACACTTCAGTATTGTACGAGTAAGTTGCACCATTTTTGTATGTGTAACCACAAAAAAGTGTATAGAAGGGAAATATTCTAGGTCGGAAGAAATGTTTCGTTTTGGAGGTAAAATAGCTTCGAGTGCAAAGGGTTAAGGCAATGCATGCCAGTGGCGCATGTATTGGTAGTTCTAGTGTTAAAAATAGACGACATCTTGCTTATTAGCATAAAGATTGAAGTAAAGATTTGCTTAAAGTGAATTGAGATACCGTTATTCGAAATCGCCAGTACCGTAACAAATTCATATCAGTTGAATTTTTCAATTACAACAAAGTTGCATACACCTTTTATTTTTCGGTTAATACTAAGATTATAACTGGTCCGCAGTTTCCCCGCGATATCACGCACTGTTATCTGTCTCCATCCTTCGCAGCGAACTTTTCTTCGGAAACAAACTGGTATTCGAAATACTCGAGGTTTCCTCCAGCACAGAACTAAAAGATCGAGAATGCTTCAGGAACAGTGAAACGAAAAATCCGGAATGGTTCGTTTTGATCGGACCGGTAATTCCAGTGTTAAATTCTGATAGTCGATATTGTGGTAATCGATGAGGGCTCTCTCGCGAGCTATCGTCGAGATAGTCGACCAGTCCTCCTCAGCTGTCCACGGCTACTCCGGGTCTAGATTAGGCTGGACGGACGAATAGGACAGGTCCGGCTTCGCGACGTAACCGATAAACGTCGCGACGTATTCGCGTCTCTGGCGCGCGCGCAGAATGACCCTTTGTGAAAATAGAGGACTTCGCTTTCAGCGGCATTAGCATTCCTAGGGTTTTCTGTACCGCGGCTTTACGATTATCGTAATCCACTTCTCTTCGGCTGCGTAATTTCGCATCGAGCGCGGCCGCGAGTCGTTGATATTTTAAAATCCTTAATGCTCGAAACCAGTTTCCCGGATCGGCCGAACGCGAGCCGATATCCAGAAACAGCTTAATGCCTCCTTAATTTCCGGCTCGGGGAGTCGATTTTCCAATGGTAACGAGACAAGCGGCCGATTGTCCGAGCTGTTTTGCCCGTGGGAAGAGAAAAACCGGGGGGGAAAAACCATCTTTCGTAGTCGAAGTAAAATCTTTCCGATCTGGTAATTAGAGGAGCGGAGAGACAGGGTGTCCAGTATTCGGGAATGAGGATGTCGCAATTGTCGCCCGAAAGGGCCCGGTCCGCGACCCAGAAAAACCATCGGCGGAAGGAGGATGATCGTGAACGGCTCCCCGTAAAAAGACTTGTTGCTTCGGCGGAGGGTCTGCCCCGTCGCTCGAACGACGATTGTGTAAATCTGCTCATTTCGGATGCAGTACATTATTCCCGAGGGGTCCTTAAATAAGCAGCTTCTTTAACAGGGATTTCGTAGCTAACGAAATTTAATTGGTCTTCTTGCCGGTCGCGCCTCTCTCTCTCTCTCTCTCTCTCTCTCTCTCTCTCCGTCGACCCCTCGCGTTCGGCTCCCGATGAAGATCCTTATAATTTCGCAATCGTGCCGGCCCGATCGGATTTGCAAACAACAGGTGAGACTGCCTTCCCGGGCCCGCGACCGAACGTGAGAGGGCAGGTGAATGGAACTTTTATACGCTCAGGTATGCGGTGACTCGCGTCGATGACGATCTTCATTTTTTCGGATGACAGGACCGACGGACATTAGCGGCCGATCATTGTTTTGCTGGCGGACGCTGCGGCGGATTCTTGCGGATTCATGTTTACATGCTTGCGGACGCGCGAGCCTTCGGAGGTGAACAAAAATTTTGTTGGACGATTATTTTTCCCGGTGATGATTGTTGTTAACGGAACACAATACGTAAACAAGATCGCGCAGACTTCGAGCCATTCCACGGCCATGCCCGTGATATTTACATTTGACTCGATCATTGTACCAGGGGCTATGTGAGGGTCCACGTGTCTCACGCGTAGTTGTAGGTTAAGGGGTTAATGAAATTTGGTTAACCATTGTGCCAATATCAGGGTATCTTTCGAATTCTTTTTATTACCTCTCTAGTATGTCTGTCGACAAATAGCAATATTATTATTCATGTTCTTGGCGATCACAGATTTATTTATGGTCATTGAAATTTTATTTATGGTTATTTATGGTTACAGATAATTTTACTTAGGCTTGTTTATGATTATTCGACATTATTTTGGTTATTGAAATAATGCGTCCAAAGAGAAACATTTAAAAAAAAAACAATAACACGCTTGCTTTCTTGAAAGTTTAACAACTCCTTTTTAAATAGTTCAACTTTTCTTTCATGTTTTAGGAAAATTGTTTTAGAAAAAATTAAATGCGTCATTTTAAATGTTGCAGAGCCAAAAGGAGATAAAAATCTGATTTTTAAATAATTAATGAATAGTTTTTCAAATAAATGAATGGAATTTTAAATAATTAGAATTGTAAAGATCTGGAACAGTACATATAAGTTTAATTGATCAATGAACCAGTAAGAAGAATAAATTCAAGAGACAAGGAGGAAGATAGTGATGTCAATGGATTAAAAAGTTGAAGTCGTGAACATAAAATAGCACAACTTGATTCGGAGACGATTAATGTGACAAATGCTCTGTGTGTTGGGAGCCTAGTAGGAATTTTCGAAATATGTCGGCAATGAGGCCAGACGTTCAATCTTCTGTTACGATTTCTTGCTCGGTGCGACTCGTTCTACAATTTTAATTAGCGTCTGCGGAGCTCGGAGGACTTCCGGAATGTAACAGCGGAACGCGAAGTAGCTCTGCTTAGATTCCGTGACGTTATTCATTGAGACGTCTTCATTCGACGTCAGACGTCGCGTTAGGTAAGACGTCCCTATCGAGCTGTTGTGACGAGCCATAAGTGTGGTTCGATCGAGCATGCAGATCTGAGACAATAACGAACAACAAGCCTGACTAATAAACTAATAGGTACTCGGAAGATCAAGTCTCCTGTAACATTGTTTCAAAAAATCATACACTACCGCGCTTATTATAAAGGGTGAAGAAACAGGGAGAAATTGAAACATCAATATTATTGAAATTAAAGCATAGTGAGAATATTAGTGAGAATTAGAAATTGGTTTTTTCTTCGGAAGCTTTACGCATTACGAAAATTTTTTTCCACTTTCATTTTGACGCGATCTTTTAAACAGTTGACCTGCGATTTTTCCTTGCGAAATATTGTATTACAAATGAAGCGTGCCGCGGGCATTAGACAACAATAGTTCCGGCTCTCGGACACTATCGGGCCAGCACATAAACTAATTAATTCAAGAGTTTGTGTCACGGGAGAGCAGACAGTAATGGAGAGACATTGGAAGGGACGGCAATAGACAATGTTCTTTACGCACTTCGCGCGGACATAAACCAGTGAAATACAGCTGTACGAAGACCTTGATACAGTTCGTTCTACGGTCCTTTTTCGACTAATAAAACCGTCGACCGGGAACACAGATTTCTTCGAGCTCGTTCTCGATTGCGTAAGCGAGTCCACAGAAATGTGGATTTGCATAAATATCCGTAGTCGTTAATGTCCGATCGGGCTGGTTGTAATCTGTATCGGCAAGATGCGGATATGGAAGATACTAAATAATAGCGGTACCCTTATCGTCGCCTAACACGAACGCTGCAGCAACACCTAGGGTGAGGGACCCAATTACTGTGCCCTATGTTAATTACACTTATTTTTAAAGCATCATAATGATAAAAAAGAGATATTAAATTTTTTTCATTGAAAAAAACTTAATATGCATGTTATATATCTCTTTTGGAATATCCATTGTCCTTTAAAAGTAGGTATAATTAATATAGGCACAGTAATTGGCTCCCCCACAGTAGTTGAATCCCTTACCCTATAAGGGACGGTGTAAACGGTAAAAGACGAACGAAATTTTGGAAATTTATTGCAACGGATGAGTCGAACCAATCGGTCTCGAATATTTACGGCTGTTTTACCAGCCTGTTGAAGTAACTAAAAACATTTTTCCTGCACTGTTGATGTACCTAACTTGTGCCTAAAAATAGTAATAGTAATAGCAATAGTAATTTTTTAGACTTTTCAGTGTCTTTAAGAGCCTGTGTAAATTATAGAAGAATATATTTCGGCATGATTGTGCTGCTAATGCTAGCCTTGTACGTAACCGAAGACATGTGCAAAATTTGATTTCGATTAGTGCAGCGGTGTCCGAGATATTGTGTTATAAACAGGCATGATTTCGAGAAAAATGTGTTTAGAATTTCAATTTTCCGCTTCGAAGCGTCACACTGAACGAAGTATAATATAATTATTATCTCGAGTCACGATTATCAAATTTTAGGGGCACGTTTTCCTGCGTAATATATGCGAAGAGGAGATGAATCTTTTGAACATGTCGCGGGAGAGTCTCGCATGAAGAACAGTTGTCCCCGGGTGTTTAGTAGGGGAGTCCCGGACGGCGAAAAAGAGGAGGAATCGCAGCAAGCCCATCAATAAGAAAGTTATCGCGAGCAGGATCGAGGCGAAGCGAGCGAAAAGGAGGATCGCCGCGAGGGATCGGGTCCCATCGCGACAACGTCGTAGGCCAGGCCTATGATTGATATAAATTAGCGTTTACGATGCCACACAGGAGGACGGCCGGCCGTTTCCACCCTGTAACGTTGCCGCCGGTGAATCCCGGGGATCGTTTCCGTCGCGGCAGCTGGCTCAGTCGGCGTTGCATTTCGGGATCTCAATTAACGATAATTGGCAGCTACCGTACCGGCGAATCGGCTGCATAAAATCGGCCGAGGCAGATCCTGGAGGAGGTCGATCCTTGAGGCGTTCCATTGCAATCCGCTCCGGTCCATCCGATCAACGTTGCTCGCCATGATTAACAATGGTCCGCTTCCGTGAGAATGCGTTAGACTGCGAATCATTGTTCCAAATAATTTTGTATTTTAACTGGGAGAAACTGGAACCAAAATGATTCAATCATTTTAAAAATCGAATGAAATCGATACTGAAACCAGCAAAACCACCTCACTAAGACTAAATTAACCCCCCCCCCTCCCTTCCTACAGGTCTCACTCTACAAACCAAAGCCTCGACGACAAAGCCAAAAAAGGGCTATATCGTACCCACAAAATCGTAGAGAAACCAACTGCAAACCAAAAATGCTAGCAACCATTTTAGGAGTCAGACCACAAACAAAATCCTATAGAAACGAACTCCAAAAAGTCAAAACATTCCAAAAATCGAAACAGTCAATTATTACAGGACTCAGTCCACAAACGAAATCTTAAAGAAACTAAGTTCAAACCAAAAAAGGCTAGGAACCATTCCAGGACTCGAGCCACAAACAAAATAGAAGCGAACTCCCAAAAGTCAAAACAGTCAAAAAATCCAAACACTCAATTATTACAGAACTCAGTCCACAAACAAAGTCTTAAAAGAATCAAGTCCAAACCATAAAAAACTAGCAACTATTCCAAGACTCAGGCCACAAGCAAAATGCTATAGAAACTAACTCCAACTCAATAAGCAACATCCAAACGGTCAACTACAGTGAATTCCCGATTGTGTCAACAACACGGGTCTTGCCAGCGACGTGTATCGTACAGGAGACATACCCGAGCCGTGTTATATTTACGCTCCCCGGTATCCGAGGTCTCTTGAGCTTCGGGCCCCCTAACAGCGTATAATTTCGCGATGTTTATCATGCAGACCTTGACGACATATATCGAGAAATCACTGTATTACGGGACTCGGGCCACAAATAAAATCTTAAAGAAACCAAGTTCAAACCAAAGGTAGCAACTATTCCAGGACTCAGACCACAAAGAAAATGCTATAAAAAAGAACTCCAAGTTACAAAACAGCATCCGAAGAAGCAACCAGGAGTAAAGCTACGAAGACGTCGCTGTCCACGGTTCCAGCAGTCTAATAGGTTAATACAGTTGTAAGACGAACATCCTCGGGCCTCGCAGCATCTTTTACCATTCCGAGCAGCGTCCATTGAATCGATGCTCACCGATTCCTAATCGGCGATGCTGTCCGGGGCTCCGACGTACAGAACTTTTGCACTTATCCGACAGTAGCCGGGACCTGGCGGTGGCCAATGGGAGTCGACGAGACGAACGGTGCACCGAAGGGAATAACGAAGCAACGCATGCGGCATAGGAGGCCGCGCGCGCGCTGCGCCGCGGCTGCACCAGCGCGTGTACGATGCAGCAATCTAGCCGCGTTGATTAGAGTCGTATGTAGAATCGAGAACCGGATTCCAAGAACCTGTTTCCATGTTCACGTAAGATCCCCGGAGTAATCGACTGACGGATCGGCGACCGTTCGAGTCAGCGACCCCGACCGACCGCCGCTCGCTCGATTCCTCCTCGATCCAGCGCCGCCATCGTCGGACCACGTCGTCGTCCTGACGATCCTGCGTTAGCCTCTTCCTCCTTACTATCTCGTAAACCTACGGTACGGCATCATGCTAGTTTTTCTCTGGGACCTTTGTTCGTGACGACTAGAGTAGTGTCCGAGTCACTTTGAGACTAAACGACCCGTTGCTATTAGGATTTTTTGAATTTATTCTGACGATCCTGCGTTACTGGATTATTTATTTTTCTATTTATTATAGTATTATATTTTATTTCTAAGTATTTTTTCTTTACTTTTTTATTCATTAGTTTCCTCCTTTGCACCTTGTATTCATATGGGTCTCTGTCATTTTGCACTAGCTTTTCTTTGCAGCCTCTGTTTTGCGAGGAATAATATTTGCTGCTCTAATAATAACTTGAAAAATATTGGAAAATTTTTTCCGTGACAGAATCCATCATAGTCTTGAAGATGGAAGCTTCTCCTCTACAGCGACCCCCTGAAACATGATGTACGATTTATAGTTGGTCCTTCTACTCAGCTTTGGATGAAAGTTGTACTGTTGAACTTGTTAATGAGAAGAATAATATAGCAACTGATATAGAAAATTTTTATTTTATATATGGAACCACAGTTCCTTAATTATTGTCTCTGTTCTTAGGCCCCCGAGGAAATCGTGATGATCATTTCTGAAGCAACTGCCATAAGAGAAATAATTATTAGAGCTAATTTATATACACTGCGGATTTTAGGCACAATTTAAAATAGTGAAAAGATTAAGAGAATTTAGAAGCATCGATACATAAATTCAATTTTTAATAATAAGATTTATATTCAAATAACTTTTTATAATTTCTATTAAAATTTCCCTACAAAATTAATTTAATTCTAAAATTTATATTCAAATCATTTTTGTTTGCCCCCATAAATTCAGTACAAATTTTCTCATAAATTCAATTTAATAAACCATTTTTTTCATTCAATAAATCCATTCCCTCGAAGATTTATTGAAAAACTATCAATTGAGATTAAACCCTCTGAAATTCAATTTAAACATTTTTTTTTCAAAAATACAGGCGTCATTATACATCGATGTGTAATATGAACTTATTAAAATTATTAAAGAGGTAATTTTTTCCTTGCTTCCCGCTTCTTGCAATTGCCGCACAATATTATTTCCATTAATGAATCATCGCCTGTTCCAAAGCCCGAGGCGAGGTCTGCTACCCAACAGACTCGGGACGATACTTCTCCTTTTCCCTTCAATTCTTTACAAGTTATCGCGACCCTCCCCGTCGGCGGCGCACCGCCGCGCTCATAGACGCGGAAGGTTTTCGCAGAGGCGCGAGATGTTAGAACTTTGTTCTTCCCGAGAGGCGTTTTATGGTGAAACGGTGGCCGAGTCGCGTGCATAATAATAACACGGTTTTATGACGCACGCGTCCGTAAAAGTAACCGGCAGGGAGGAAGGCGAGCGCACAAAGTTGCCGGTGGAAACGGTACAAACGAGATTCAGCGTTTAAGAAAACCCGCGCCGCTATTAATGCGTGATGCAATGGTGAATAGGGGATGCCTCGCCGGTTCGAATTTATTGGATGCTTGCCGCGAACACTTGATTTTATGTTTGTTTGTTGTCCGCCGTGTTATTGAAGCTCTGCGCGTGTGCATAAATTTAACCCTTTGAATTTATTTAACGAGCCGCCGCGATACTTCAGGGTTGTCCGTGCGCGGGAAAGAAACTTCACGCAGTTACCACAATCTTGAAGCATTCATGCGAACTCGGATTCTTTATTTACGAAACCTGCATTTTGACACAAAAATTCATCGATACATTGCCGGACATTGTTAGCAAATTTTTTTATTTGACTGGGCATCAGATAATCGATACTGCAAGTACTAAACGATAAAAGTAGTCTGACGTAGGATAGGGTGTTAGTAACAAAAATTCGAAATTAGTCGTAAAATACTCTATAAAATCGAAGGGGGACAGTATTATTCTGCAAGATGAGGGTACGCAAAGTAAATAGGGTGTCGAGAACGATCATTAGCCGGGAAGAAACGCACCCATGACGAGTACTAAGAGAAGCTATCCTGAGTTTTAAATTGCTTGTCTCTAAAAAATCGCAGAAAAGTTGATACTTTTTTGTGAAAAAAAGAAAAATAGGAATTTCCTCTCGAGCGGCGCGCGGGCCGGGCAATTACAGAGCCCGGCGGGTACCCGCAAGTATGCGTCGGGTAAGCGTGGCCGCGGACCGCTCTCTGAAAGAGAGACACTCTCCCGGCATGCACGGGCTCTCTATTAATAGTCCTTCGTTGCCCGTATAAATGCTCGCGCCGCGGAAACGCGAATTAACGGCCATTTCTGTCGCGATCCCTGCCCCTGCCACACGATTTATCCGAGGATCCTGATAGATGCCCCGGCAAAATCGAATCCTTGTATTAAACCTCCTACTCCCCGTGTCTCTCCCCCTCTCTCCCCTTTCCCTGTTTCACCCTCGGCGCGATTCGCCATTCAGAGTCTCGTTTTCTGGTAATAAACGCTTCGCGGCGAGAACGCGGTGACGTAACCCTCCCGGCGTTAAAGGGAAATCGAAAGCGTAAAGCGCGTAATTGAGTGCGTGTACCGCGCGGTGCAACGTTATTCTTATTTTCCCCGGTCGAGGATCGCCCCGAAAGAATTCGCCTAACACGCCGGGTACCCGCGGCGGTGATTAGTGGAGGATGTTCCCGGCGGAATGTTAAATTGTAAGCGAAACGGTAATCCGTGCTGATCGCCCGGTGTGTAAAGGTTGTTGTACCCTTCACCCTTGATTACTGTCGCGCTGCATCCTAACTTTCCTTTTGCGTGCGTTGCTTCGGCTCATTCAGGTTCGTTTCATGCTGTAGCCCAGGGGATGTCAACTCCCGTGTATTTTTTTGGTACTGTTTAGGCCGCCCTCTCGGCTGAAGATCGCCCCCTGAACTATACTATAGCGTATGACCACACAGATTTGTACTCACGCATAGTTAACCTCACCTGTATGTGTTGAATCGTATTGAATCGATGAATCTGTTTTCTCACTTGCAGATAAAATTTGACTTATTAATTACTTATCACATTACTTATTACTAGGCTGCGGATCTTTATGTAAAAAATTTTTAATCTGAATTGCAACGAACTGAAGTGAAATAGACATTTAGTTTTTTTTCTTATTATGTTCAGCTGATTGAAAATAATATAATAGTATGTTCAAATTTTTCTAATATTTTTGGTACTTGAAATCACACCTACTAATTTTTGTAATAAATGTACAAAATCCGCGGTCTACTTATTACTTATTAATATCGCGAGTATAAATTAACTTGATGAGTTACTTACAATGAGTATAAACTTTCTTTCTGTTTCATGGATTTTCCTTTTCCAAATTTCTTTTTTCTTCATTTTTATTATTTCATGAGGAGTTTATTTAAAACTCCCTCCTCCTCTAGGCTCCCAGCCTTGTTCCAAGAACTGTAATCATATAAGAACAAAGTAATTAAATTTTATAATTTACAAAATGAGATAAAAGAAAACTGTAGTATGTTTATATCTGCCTAAACAACTTTGTAATCCCATGATTTCCGCAGTCTTTTCAATGAGGCTTTCATGGATGCAAATGAAAAATCCTCTTTCCTCCTCTAGGCTCCCAGCCTTGTTCCAAGAAGTAACTGTAATCATATAAGAACAAAATAATTAAATTTTATAATTTACAAAATGAGAAAAAAGAGAATTGTAACATGTTTATATCTACCTAAATAACTTTCCAGTCGCATTATTTTGACACCATACCTAACGATCAAGAAGCAATTGCTCGAATTGCGCGCATGCGCGGGGCGCTACTGTGCTGCCGCCATGCCTAACGATCGAGAAGCAACTATAATTCGGATACACTTTTTAACAAAGGACTTGACATCCTCAGCCTACGAATTAATTCGTCGCCCTCGCAGCCAGCAGGTAATGTCATTCTAGATCCAAATCTTTTATCCACTGAACTCAGGATTCAGTAATTACGCAATCATAACTCAGAATCAATCCTTGCTCTGCAGACCTACCGCCTAGGAACAAATGAACAAATGCTCATCGACGAAGCCGAAGAAGGCAATCTAATATCCTCAACTTCTGCAAACAAAATCCAAGAGGAACCAATTCCAAACCAAAAAATCATACAACCATTCCAGGACTCGGACAAAATTCTATAGAAACCAATTCCAAACCAAAAAACAACCAATTTCCAACGTGTTAAAGTCACTGTTAGAAATCGGACATTTAGCATGCAACAACCTAATAGAACACCTCGCTAATCCTGCACGAGTCAGATAACCAGATCCGAAAGATCAACGACGTCTACATAGCCTCAGGACCTTGAAGAAGATCCACCAGCAAGAAAAGAAAAGATAGAGAAAAGTTATAGCTAAAAATGCTAGCGAATCCACGGCACGGATTATCCGCGTCTAGGCGCGAGATCGGTAGGTCATGATCGCAGCACGTCGACTATGGTTGCGCCGGAGGCTCCTACGAGGACGTCTCGCTGGGCCTCGCCGCGGGACGATCTCCGGCGATTATCTCTCGGCTAGATCGGCTCCTGGATCGACGTTGGCTCCCGTAACATTGCTGCGGTGCGCTATATTCTCTGTAGCACGTCGCGCGATACCGTGACTCGGTCGATCTGGTCCCTGGAGAAAAATCTGTTCCGGCTTCGAAGCCCGGGATCCTATTAATAGAGCCACTTCGGAGGTGTTCGCATACTCGGCGGCAGCCTAACAGCAGGCTAACAGGAGCCTAACAGCTCTGCGTTAGCGTCCGTGCCAGATTCGCCGACCGACGACGACGACGACGACGACGACGACTGGCGTCTATTAACGCGTCGGAGAGTATGTCCGGGACTGGCTGTTGCGTTATCAGACCCCGTAAGCGGCTTATCACGCCGGGGGTGTTAATTAATTTTTTTTCTCAGTTGTTGCCTAGCGTAAACACGTCGGGCTCGGGACCCGGGTTTCCTGCTCAGGAAGCCAGGCAGGCTCTCCTTCGAGAGAACACAACGAGATAACGATGCGCCGCGAGATGGTAAATCGGGGCGGGCCCAGTTCTATCGGCTGAGGGAACGGAATTCTCTGCCGATTTGTCTGCTCGACCGTGATAACGCCCGTTAGATTGCCCGGTTGCAAGGTCCGTGGGCTTTGGACTTTCTGGGGACACGAGGGTAACGGTACAACGGGAATCGGAAGCGAAAGAAATGGAGCGTTGTACGCTGCTATCTTTAGCGGAGGCTATCGCCGTGGTTAATTGCACGCGTTGGCGCAATCGATTAGATCGGATCTGGTGTGATCTTGATCCTTGGGAGATGATTGTGGTCTGGTTAGGCGCGTGGGATTTGTTCCGAGGTGGGATTTGGTTTGTAGATGTGTTAAGTTCCTAGTTGATGCGATATACACTGATTTCTTTATATATGTCGCCGAGGCCTCAATGATAAACGTCGCGGAATTATCCCTACTACCGCGGGGCGTACCCCGTGTTTGCAAATAAATCTTGAGCTGTGTCTACATTTAGGCAACAATTTTCAATTGATATTGCAAGCATCTTGAAAGAGTCGTCGCTATCGCCGAATAGAAGAAGAAGATGGCGACGAGGTACGATAAAATATTGCTCGATGTTGCTTCAGTGTGAACATAGCTTTAAAGTGTAGGGGAATTTTATGAATTACGAGAAGATCGAAGATTTGTTTTCTTGTAGATTATACAGGGTGTTTCATTTAACTGTGACACTCCCATTATCTGTATTTATTGTGAAACGTAAATTCTCATTCATCACCAGAATCATCTCTGTCCAAGGTTACCTCAAGGTTGTACTGTATCAACTCATTGTATTCATCTTGAAGTCGCCTACAACGCCATACAGACAACAAATACATAACGTCGTTTAAAGAAGTGGAAGTAACCATGCCTTTTCGTCAAAATAAAGTTTTATTTGGACGTCTTAGTGGAGCGTCACTTATGCGAGCCACTGTTGCGTCGTTGCTATCCCCACCACTTCTTGGAACCAGTGTAGCGGTACCGATTGATGTAGCAATCGGCACATTACCGTATTGCGCGTAATTACTATGTATTGTACATATATTTTGCATAGCGATCTTATACTTAATAAGTAGGTTGCGAATTTGTGTGCAGTACAAAAATTTTCTGCACCAATTACAGGCGAGGGGCGTTGCCACGAAATTGATTTCCTCCCATAATAATTTTAATAGTTTTGTTAGATTGTATCAATGCAACCTGCTAATTAGTAGTCTGCGGATTTTATACGTTCACGACAAAAATGAGTTGGTCAATTCCAAAAAATTGTAACTTTTGAAATGATTGAAGAAAGAAATTCATTTTTATCTAACTTTTGTTTCTTATAATTTACCTGGACAATTTTCCAGTCTACTAATAAGTAATTTTAGGTTCGATTCCTATAATTATAAATTGAGTAAGTATATATATATATATATATCCTCGGTCCCAACTGGTCCTGGTAATTGACGGTCTACTGTATTCAAATTTATAGTCGAGTGCAACCTAATAAATTTTCATTCGGAACATTTCCCCTTATTCCACTATCGAAAGGGTTTCAAAAATCCTACTAATTTTCACACTAATGTTCGCAGCTCCCGGTACATAAATCTACACCAACAGAAAAGCTGCTTCTTACCTCGGAAACCGAATTTTATCCGGCATTTCGAGTATGCGACTGTGTGACAAACAGAGGAAGATATTCGTCGACGAGTGTCTTAATTAAAGCGGCAATGACAAAGCGGATGCCCGGCAGGACGTAAATGGACGTGCGTACTGTCCGCAACCGTAAGAAGAAGAAGAAGACGTAGAAGAAGACGAAGAAGAAGAAGAAGAAAAGGGGAGCCAAGGGTGTTCGCGGGCATAGTGGAATTTCGGAATTGGGCTACCTTAATTGGAGTGAAGGTAGCGGAGCTCGCGACTCGGCGCTAAAGACTAAAGCATAGCGCTTTTCTCAGACGCGCTTCCGTATTCACGTGATCGGGGCGTGAATTCCGCGTATTTAAGTGTCCGCCGCGGCGCGCTGCCTTTCTCTTACCCCGCGGGTAATGATCCCTTTGTCCCGCGAGCGAACGCGACTTTAAGTGAAAACGTCCATTCAGCGAACGACAACGACGCTTTGCACCCTGAATATATTGCACCGATTGCGAGGGGAAGATAAGTACCGGAGACTGAGGTCCGTCGGCTTGCTTCCGACGAGGAAGAGAACGACGACGACGACGACGACCACGAAGACCCGCTTAACCCCCCTCCCATTTCCTCCGCAGAAAAAGAAACTTGACGCTCGACTCCGCGAGACCGAAGGGAGATGAAGGCCAATGAGGGAACGAACGACGTTTATTCATCAGGATGAAGCGCCATAATGCGATCTCGCGCTGACGGAACCGTCCAAGACGCGACACGAAAGCTGATTATTGCCGGTATTGTGGCGTCGTCGCAGCACGACGAACCTACACGCGTGAAACCACCAATTAAACGCGGACACTGCGCGACTCGAGCGAACCTTTCTTGTTATCTGTGGGCGCCCGGATGACGAGGATGAGGACAAAGGTTCCTTGGGATGCTGCTTCGGCCACTTTTCTCGAGACCTTGGTGAGCTGGAAATGTTTCTCACTTTTGACTAGAAGCACGAATGTTCTCCAATTCGATGTATGGAAAGTACAACTTGTATTTCTCTACTGGAAATTATTTCAGCATTTTTTTAAGAGAAATGATAGAAATATGAACGAGACGAATAGCATTCTCCCAAAGTGTTTTCTCTATATATGTCGCCGAGGCCTCGATGACAAATGTCGCGTTATAGACAGCTTGGGTACGGCTCCTGGAGGATACATGACGCTGGCAAGACTCATATTGTTGACAATTATCGAGAATGTACTGTGCTTGAACGAGTTTTGACATCCGTCTCTCGAGGGTTAAGGTAGTTAATAATCACTGTCGAATATTTGAATATTTCAGAATTATTAAAATTACGAAATGTGTTAGATTAATTTATTTGTTGGTTAATTTGTCTGTTTCTGTGTTGCACAGTATGCTTTGAATAGTTCTTTAAAATAATCACAGTGCACTTATCAATTCTTATCAATTCTCCAAACGGTAGTGCGAAATAAAGACTAATTATTCTGATCCCATTTCCATAATTTGATAATATGAAAGCAGTGCATGTTTCATATTACAGCGCATATTCTACGTTATCTATTCTTCTTGAGGATAATTGCTTTTGTATTTTAATAGAAGAAGTTTTGTAAAATTACAAGACCACTAATAAGCGTAGAGAACAAAGAAAGTATTTACAGGGCTCGACTTTCTAGAGCTCATTATACTAAAAAGTTTAATGTAAAATATTGTTTTATTTAGACCGTGACAGTACCCTTAATGAGAGAGTCATATCTTTTTTTTTTAACTCGGACTTGTAGAACCGTTCGCATAATCATCTGCAGTCTGATACACATAGTGACATGACTAGGCAGAATTTTGCGTGGTACTCATCGTGTTAAACTACAATCATCTTGGTATAGTCGTGTTAGGCGAATCCTGGGTTTGTTAGACTTTCATATGATTCTACAATTATTATTATTAGTGGGCTGTATATACATTTTATGTATTTATGAGAAAAATAAGCAGGTGAAATTTTAAGTAGAAAAATTAAAAGAATTTGATTCATTACAGAAAAGGAATTTATTTTATTCCTTAGAAAAGGATATTTATATTTACATTTATCTTTTAAAAGATCCATAGTCTAGTCACTGTATTTTTTATAAACAATACTGCAATCCTGTTCAAGCATTATATGCCTCTATTAAGAGGAGAACCTTGTGTAAAATGAAATTTTTAAGCATTTTTTTTTTTTTGTTTAAATTGATAGGAAATTTTCTATTATTCTTTCAAAACTTCGCCACTTTTGCAATTTTGCAAATTTTATTAAAAGAAAAATTTCATGTTGTGCGTATTAGCATAAACTAACATTTTGATTTTTCTGTTTGAGATTATGCACTGTGCGCCATTACAGTGCCATTGCGCCATTGATATTAACGATTAAAATTTTTAAAAAATATTTTTGTTCACATTATAACGTGAATAAATGATACCTCGAATTTTAAATCAATCTACGCATTACATTTTTTCAAAAAAATTCTTGAAAACCGGGCCATTTGCACAAGGTTCCCCGCTTAACGTAAATGGAAGTCGAGATGAAATGCCCACCGACATTTTTCTGATCAGCCAAGACAAGAGTGAAACACAGAGTTGAAGACAGGGTAAAGTAGAAAATTGCAGGATCCCAACAATTTGGACAGCCGCGCAGGAAGTGGAGTCCACAGGTAACCCTACTCCTTTCGCGTAGGACTTACAGGTGTTCAAGAACCGTATAATAAAGTGATTACTGATACGCCGCGGCTATTGTACGGTCAATTTACCCGGCAACAGTCGCTAATGCCGTGTTGAAGACCGCTGAAAAGGGTAACGGTACATCCGGCGACGTTAAAGAATGCCTGCGCATGTAAACGAAACGCCAAAGGCGACTGCGCTCTTCTCCGTTCTCTCTCTCTCTCTCTCTCTCTCTCCGCGGAGAGAGACGCTCGAGAGTCGTCCCGCGGCCGCGCGAGTCGAATTAATCAGTCGCACGGTGCAATTAACGTAATCATGCGCGGTGACGCGTCGCGTCCTGTCTCGTCGCGTCGCGAGCAACGCACGCTATTATTAGCGTTTAGGCTTGCATCGCGTGATCGCCCGCGATAAATCAACCGGCGCGCCGTTGTCAATGAACGCTGCGCGCCGAATATGCATTCGCGATTGCCCACCCGCCGACCGGTATACCTCTCGATCAACTGTCCGCCTCGATCCTTGTCACCGGGCCTCGCAAACCATTAAAGGGTGTCCCAAAGTGACCTGACATTTTAAATTGCGCGCCATTTTTTTTTTTGTGGCGAACATAGAGTACTAATCCTGGACAACTGGCATCAGGAAGTATTGAGGTTCAGTCATGGAGAATTACACGATCGAGCAACGCGTAGAAATTGTGAAAATTCACTACGAAAATGGTGAACACTTTGCAGAGACGGTTCGAAAAGTCCGTTTTTAAAAAGAAATCTAAAAAGTCTAAAACACGAAATTTAGTGACATTTTGGTGTAACTTCTAAACTATTAAAGATATCGAAGTGATATTCGGGGTGTAGAATATTAATAAGTAATCTTTTTTAATGGTGCATAAGGTACCATACTTTTTGTTTATTTAATAGCTTTTTTACTATTTTTGAAGTACATTTACACATTTAACCACTTTTAGAAACACATTTAGCTTAGTAAATATATTATTCCTCTAAATTTTTTAATTACTTTTGACGGGTTGCTTTCAATTTTATTTTTTTAATTACTTCCTGTGTGAATTTCTCGACTTTCACAGAGTCGCATGAAAGTTGAAAGAACGCAGTTGCTGATAAAATTATTCCAATTTACGGAATATACTGCGCACGTATATTAAACTGAGAAATGTACTTGAAATGAAATTGAAAAATTTTCCTGGCCATTTTTGATGTCTCACAGTTTTATTCACTAGTGGGTAGATCCACGGTGGACCAAGTGCAACGATGCACCAGGGAAAGAAACGACGGACAATTTACTGTCAGCGGCCATGCATTACCATTGAGCCGTGCGGTGCCTGATTACCGTGCGCGTGGAAATAAATGGTAATCTACGGGTATTAATTTCCCCCTACCAGATTTCGTGGATACGCGAGGGTTTTCCAGAATAACAGTCAGTCTGATCTATGAACTCTCCCGCGCCGACTATTCTTCCCATAATCATGTACGAGAGAGAAAGAGAGAGAGAGGGAGAGAGAGAGAAAGAAAGAAAGAGAGAGAGAATAGCTCTGCGCCGATGTTCGGCCCTGATCGACGGCGATCATCAACGGAGAATTTAATTGGCCAGGTACGAAGACAAGACTGAATGAAGTCTGACCATTCACTTGACTCCTTCGAATGAACTTCCGGTTGGAAAGGTACTGAACGTTCACGTTGAATGATAGGCTGCTTGAGTGGCTTAGGTAGATAGTGGCCATTGTACGGTAGTCTGCGCGAGGCCCTTCATGGTAGACAATATTTTTTGTGAATGTACTAATTGGGTCTGGAACCTTGTTCGTTATTGCTCCGTTTAATGTACACTCGATTATGTGCATTAGGTACGATCGATTGTGGAGGACGAAGTGTTCGAAGTTGTACGTGCTGTCATAAATTATAGGAGCAGGTTCCTTTATTTTAAATCTCGAGAGAAAAAGTTAGTTTATTGCTTTCTAGCTCTGTGGGTTTATAGTTTCCTGTTATTTACAATTGTTAAATTTTATTTCTCCTCCGTCACAGCTTAATGTAATATTTCATTGCTTCAACACCTCCTTGTGATCAAGGAGTTTCTCTATTGTACTTTAGGGTTCACTCAAATCCTCCCCATCTTGCATAATTTCTTTTAAATCAAAGAAAAAAGCGAATTTTTCGTTGCCAATTGCCTTTTAAATACATTGATAAAAATTCTCCATGCACCCATTCACCCCTCCCCGTGTATCTTCTGGTTATACAATTTTTTCTTTGAAACTTCAAAAAACCATTATCAAGAAGACTTATTGCACTTTAAGGTTCATTCAAGTCCTTCTGCACAATTTCTTTCAAATTAGAGAAAAGATCAGGCAAAACATGATTAACTAAAAGGAATATTTTCGTTGCCAATTGCCTTTTAAATACATTGATAAAAATTCTCCATGCACCCATTCACCCCTCCCCGTGTATCTTCTGGTTATACAATTTTTCTTTGAAACTTCAAAAAACCATTATAAAGAAGACTCGACAAAACTGTGCTGTAGTATTCCTGTCTTTATAAATTACCCTGCCTTGTACAGCGAATTCCAGTTTTATTGCTGCCGCTTCTTCTTGCCACGAAGCCCAACGTCTTCATAGGTTGGTACACATCATGCAGAAAATTAGGTTTCTATTACGACGGAAGAAAATAGTCAGCGGTTTCGAGGGGAATTCGAACACGGAAGCGGCGAACAATCCTCGGCCGGCGTGTACCGTCGAACGAAAGAAAGAAGCATCTCGTTGCCACGACAAGGGGATTGCATGCGAGAGGTGCATGCATCTCCCCGGGATTCGCTCGTGGTTTATCGAGGTTCCACGTAGAGCATTGTGGTCGCTGCATAATATTAACATTAGCGGTGATTAGTGGGCTGCCGACCTCCCGATGCCGGCCAATACCTCTAAACGCTACTCTCCTCTACACGCGACCTTCCCTCCATTAACGAGCTCCCCGAGCCGGGGTCGACTCCGATTTTGGTCCCCTCCCCCCTCTGCGTCGCGTCCATGAGAATGGCAATCTTCATCTCATCTTAGACCCCGATATTACAATTACACGATTTTACGCACTCATGACTGAAATGAAACTTAAACAGTGGAAGGATTGAAGGAATCTAAGGGTGTCAACAAATTCTGTTCAACTTATTAAATTATTAAAGAAAGAGAGAAATTGTCCTCCTGTCTCTTGCAATTAATGCAGACAATTTTTATTTAGCGAAGGAAAATTCGCAACTTCTTTTCCCATTCTCGAGAAATTGACAGTGATTTGTTAGCATTTGTGAAGTTGTGATAACTGTGATAATTCTGTTTAAAAAAAGGTTTAAATAATATATAATAATATATAATATATTATATAGTATAATATGGTATAATATAATATATATTATAGTTCAATATATTATATATTGTATATAATAGATAATTCTGTTAAAAAAAATTTATTATTGTACTATTTTTTTTTTAACGAAATTATAATAGTTCAAATATCGACAACTACCATCCGAACCCGCCGTACATAGTTTAAAATATTTAGAACTTCTGTGCTTGGACGCTCGAGAGAAAATTCGTTCTACGACCTAAAAATGGCGGTCGGCCGTATCTCCTTCGCGTCCAAGTCGGCAGTCTTCCCGGTTCCGTGGCATAATTTGCCAAGCTCGCATAGATAATCAGCAGCGTGGACTTTCTCGCGATATCGCGAACGCAGTTGCACCGTTGCCAACGAATTCGGCTTTTTACAATGACCGCTAGCTGACCCTGGGCCAGGGGTCTCACACGGAAGTTTCCCTGGTTTCCTTGCGCGCCGACGTTCGAACGCAGAATTTACTTACGACACGGAACACACAGCGCAAGGAAGAGGTTAGGTTCCGCCGCCACGGCGAACGATTCTTCCTATTTTATTTCGAATGGCATGTGGCCGAGTAGACACGAGGCAATGGTAATAGAAGACAAGGGTAGCCGCCGGAGAGAGTATCCTTGTGCTCCTCGAGGATCGTGTCGATCGTGTCTCAATTGAGCAACGGCTGGTCCCGACTCGTGTACTCTCCATTCGAGGCCTTTATCATAGTGATATCTATGTTTCCCGAAGTTTATTTGCCGAGGGACGCGCGCTCTTCTGCGAAGGGATGCCTTCCGATCGAGCGAGGAATGGTCGCGGTGTAATATAAACTAATCGGTTACGTTTCCGACTGAAACAGTATGCCGTGGTAGGCTCTAAAAGTTGACATTCTTTTTATTATTAATCCTGGAACTCTAGAATTGTAAAACTAAGCGACACAAAATATTGAAATATTTCCTAAAAGTACCACTTTCATTCTTTTTGACATTTGCAAAGAATTTGTGACTTACTTCTCTTAAATTTTTCGGACACCCTGTATAAGGTACTGATACCAAATGAAAATCTGTTTCTCCCTTTACCAACCTGAGTTAGTCGACTATATTTCACCAAATATTATTCCTTTTCCTTACAACGATACAAAATTTCATTCTTCTGTAACGATAATTGAGGCATTCAAATAAGTATACATAGAATAAATATAAATTTCTCTTTTCTTCTGGAAAATTGTTAAAGACGAAGAAGTTCTCATTATTTTAGCTACGAATAAACTATTATTGTTACAGGAAATATTGCAATAATTAAAAAATATCCATGTTGTCGTCAACTTGTTAAATGTCTATCCAGCTTCTGTGTCCTTCAATTGACGCAGAAAATTTTGATTTTGATCTTAAGATCCGTAGTCTATAATATTACAGATTTCAAAACAACAGTTTCGTTCATCAATTACAAATACAGCGATTTCTCTATATATGTCGCCAAGGCCTGGATGATAAACGTCGCGGAATCATCCCCACGCCCGCGGTTACCGAGGAGTGTAATCATAACGCGGCTCGGGTATGTCTCCTGGACGATACACGACGCTGGCAAGACCCGTGTTGTTGACATATATCGCGAATTCACTGTGTTTTTCGTAAAAATCGGACGGCTTCAAAGAAATCCTCGAGGACTCTGGAAATCGGATGGGAATTATTGCAATCGTCGGATAAAATGTCAGGACAGCAATGAATATTTGCGACCATTTGCCTGCCAAGGATAGTTAGCGTAGGTCGCCGGATCGAAGTATGAAAAATCGGCGTTTCATGCCGATCGCAAAAGGAACGCGAATAATTCGCGGTAAATTGCCAGGCCGGTTCGCGACAACCCCCGCTGAGGGTCGTAGTGTTAAGGTGGTAGCGTGACTCCCCCCGTAGATTCAACGGATTCTACGTACGCCGGTTCCACATTTCCGTTTGCACGGCGAGGAGGGACAAAAGTGTGCTGCGGTTCCCGGGGGCCCGAGGGCCCGAGGGCCCGGGGGCTCGGAGGGCCCGGAGTTCCGTGACGACGCGGCACGGCCGCGAGAGACCGCAGGACCACCCGATGCGCCGGGCATCTGAATTAATTATTTGTTTTAATATAAAATCCGCGGGGTGTGATTTAGTTGGCCGCCACGGGCCCAAGTAGTCGGGCCGAGGGCATAAACAAGTCGAGGGCCCGGGCATCTGCACGCGAAAACCGGCGGACGCCGCGCCGTTCGACGTGCACTCGCCGAGCAGCCTGTTCGCCGCATGGGTCAAACGGGGACTCTAGTGTGACTGGTCCGAAAAATCGATCCTTTTTTGCGTGTCGAACGCGCCGTGTTTCAAAATATTTGTTCCTGAAATTTTATAATCGTAATCCAAAGAAGAACGAAGTTACGGATCGTTCAGTGTCACTTATCCTGATTTAAGGGGTACACGTTCGACTACAAGAAATATGTGTACTTGTGTCGAAGCCTATGCAGAATTTCAGGGTAGTCACGAGCTTGTATTCTCAAAAAACTACGAGAAAATAGATATTTTGCAACCCCCCCCCCCTCTCCAAAAAAGAGGAATTGCTCTTTGACACCTTTCCATGTTTATTAGAATATACAGAATATTTGTATGGAGTATAGAAGGGTAGGACAAAATATAGAAGTGTATAGAACAATATAGAAAATATAATAATATATATAATATCGAAGAATACGTACAGGGTGTCCGAAAAATGTATTTCCTTGGAATTGGTAATTCCTGAGGTCATTTGAAGAAACTTTTTCCTTTGCGAAAATCTTCTCCGCGGCTTTGTTGAGGAGTTATGAACAAAAAACACGGACCAATCTGGTCGCGCGGCTGCACTGAAGAGATCCCGGCTCAGCCAATGCCAACGTTGCGCTCAGCAGGCCCCGCCGCCGAGGCGGAGTCCGTCTGTTTTCGTCACGCCCTCATTGGTCCGTGTTTTTCGCTAATAACTCCTCAACAAAGCCGCGGAGAACATTCTGGCAAAGGAAAAAGTTGTTTCAAATCACCTCGGGAATCAGCCATTTCAAGGAATTGCAGCATTTCTGGGACACCCTTTAGAACGTGCAAAGTACATTTGTCAGCGGATACATACAAATAAAGCGTAAAACAATAATAAACCCGCATTTCTACGGCCCGAATAAGTGAATAAGAAATTCACACTGATCAACTTTCTCTAACAATAAAACAGTGCCGTGTGCTCGCGGTAGCGTGTAGAAGAAAGGCTCACGGAAAAAATCAATTTTCCCTTTGCCCCTTTGACTGCCTTTCTGGAAACCCGGCGACCGTGTAATTGTGGTAATGCCCATAGACCGCTCTAATTAAATAAATACATTCTACGGGGGCCCCTCGTTGCTTTCATACGTTCAATGATAAACAAGCGCGAGCGCCGCGTCGTGCGCACTAAGTTTCTACTTAATTAAACCGGTGAAAAAAAGAGTAATTTTACGCTTGTCTGAAAACAGGTCCGCCGGTCGGTGCCGACGAACAAAGCAGCAAAGAGCACGGCGCGTCGCGTCGCCTGGAAACTGAAATAACCTTTTATAACGTCCGCCACAATCCCCCCTCCCTCCCTGTCTCTCAACCCCCTTTTTAAAATTCACGAAATAACCGCCCGGTAACCCGCAATACCAGGCGCAGATAAGAATCGCCAGTAATTAAATTTATATTAATTGGGACACTTCCCCGGGAGCGAACGGGATCCGATGCGAGCGTTTCTCCCTTGGTCTCGACGAGATCCGGTCGCGAACAGTCCGCCAGCAGACCCGAAATGCTAATTAAAACCCGGAGAATTAAGTTATCCGTGAAATCGTCCGTTACATTGAAAATTATCGTTCGAGATGGACGACGGCGTGGCCGTCTTTCGAGCGTGTACTTTATTGTCCGCGTTTTCGCTGTTGCGTGATCCGCGAGAGATCGAGATCGCCATATTTCCTGGAATTACTGCTATCTCCGCGGCGCATCTCCCTTGTTTTTCATTGTATCCGGAAAAATGGCCGAGGAGCGTACGTACTGTGCCGCCGGGACTGTTAATCAGGGCACTTAGAAAATACTTGACGATTTCGTAAATTGCTCCACGGCTCACGCTTGGATCACTCTACTTTGCTGGCTCATGCATTATTTCTCTGTGCAGATTGAATTGGATAGATCCACTGTTATGGGATCCCCCTTTTAATATACTGTATATCTATTCTATATTATAATTTACCAAGCCCTACTGTATATTGTAGTTTTTCCTAAGGAAGACACACCTCTTCTATAGTATAATTATTTTTTACAAAGAGACTGTAGGGGACTGTATCTACTCTGAGTAGAATTATCACAAAGACACTGTGGAGGACATAAAAATGGCAGAATTGCAGAATCTTTAAAATCTCAGTGGTCCTAGTTCACAAGTTGCGGGGCACATGCTTGAGTTAGTGTAATTTGCAATGCAGTACATGCGAGCACCTAATACAATTTATTTATGAGGGCATTCCTTCAGTAAAGAAGTTAAAATTTCCCCATGAACATTTCTCAAGTCATAATGACGAAGAAGATAATGACGAACAATTCTTCCGTTGTACAGAAATAAAAATAATAAAAACAATAAGAAAGCCACATGTCTGTATGCTCTTCTGTAATTCTACCTTCTCTTCGGGGTCCAGGACCATCGTCTTGGGTTTCGTGCGTCCAGGCAATGAAGGGTGGCCGGTCTTCAGCATCGCCCCGGTTTTGACTCTTCTTTTCACCTCGGGCATCGTTATCGACACACGACGGACTCATGTCGGATGATAAACCGTGCCGCCGCATGCTCGTGGAATAAACCACCACGATATAAGAGGGCGACCGTCACCGGACGAGTTATGGGAGCCCGTTGGACGTCCAGCAACAGCAACAGGCACCGAAAGGAACCACAAGCGTGACGAGGGGTAAGCAGAAAGCAATTAAAGGTACGCCGCCGAACGTCCGGCCCGGAATCCGCCCCTTCACCGGCAGGTATTCCAGTGATATACATGCCGACTGTCACGCTCATTCCATTATTCCGAACCCCTTCTCACCTGTTCCTGTTGTCGCGTGGAAACGTCCTGTTTGTACACCGGTGACCATCAAGTCGGAGATATGGTGCATTTCACTAGAAATGTCTCTTCCTCAGGCTCAGAAATCAATCATTGCAAGTCTAATTTATTTGTATCAATTTTTATGAACCACAGATATTTATTCAATTTTTATTTTCTATTTGAGTTTATTCGCGGTCACACAATTTTTCGTCTAAAAATTAATTTCTCTCATGATATTGTTGCTTGAACCGATGCTGATCAGTAAACCGCGGATTTTACGCATCGAAATTGCAAATACAGTGATTTCTTTATATATGTCGCCAAGGTCTGCATGATAAACGTCGCGAAGTTATCCCCACTACCGCGGGGTATACCCCGTGAGGGGCCACGAAGCTCGAGAGTTTACGAAGCTTCGAGACCATGCTGACATATGTCGAGAATTTTGACATATATCGAGTATTAAAAAAATTTAAGTATGTCAATATATTAATTTTAATTTATTAGCATTATTAAAGCAAGGATTACTATATATTTGCTTCGTAGAATTGACCCAAACTAGTTTTATTTTGCATACAGATCCGCAGTATTGATTAGGCATTTCTTTCTTTCTTTGACAATTTTAGTAAATTAAAAATAATAAATTGTTGTTCTTCAATTCTATTAATCTTTCTACTGCTTCAAGTTATAGCCACTCATTTTCGCCGTAAAGTCAACAAAGTCCATCACTGCGACTGTCATTTTTTATTAGAGTGACTGAAGTGAAGATGTTATTTTTGTTTGGTTAAAATTATTAAACGAAAGAATAAATTTTCACGTAGCTTCTGCTTCTTACAGTTGACTCGGAAACTTTTAATTCTGTATACAGATCCGCAATCGTAATTCAGCAGGCAAGGGAACGAACTCGAGCGGCAGCCGTTCGCAAAAACTAATTAAAATCGTGCGCGTTCCAACGATCGAATCCATTTCAGAAGCAGAGCTATTACGTCGAGTGATACCTCCACCAAGCGTCCACCAGGATGTTTATAAAAGTGAACGTAAGTCGCGCGAGCTGGCCTGTAACCGAGGGACCGCAAATCTTTGTGAGATAATCGGATTAACTTGCTGTATGACGTTGTGAAACATTTTTAATGCCAGGCGTGCGCAACAGTTAGGTCGTAAAGCAAAAGTAACTTTACTTGGTCGTGTCTGGAAAATCATGCGCCAAGAGAAATGTTGGCTGAAATCGTTCCACTATCACAATTTTAAAGAATTTATGCGTGGCTACGCTGGCCATCTAATATGCGATTAGTTTTAACACGATTTAAGAAAACAGTTTGGTCGATGCTGAATTTTGTATTGCCAAAATTTGTATCAGAAGGATAATCGTAAAATTGTATTTACTCAATATTGAGTGCCATTCGTTCGGTAGCTTAATCTTTAATATTTCTTCCAGCGAAAACATCGCTTAAGAGCGCATAAATATTTCTCTATTTACTTATATGTTTTCGAAATTACTCTGGACTAAGAGACCATTTTAGACCACTCCAAAAATGGTATTACAATAAAAATTATTTAGATTTGTATATTCTGTGAAAACAGTACTACTAAATCGACACAAATTTCTTGCTTGATTTACAGTTCGCCGCGGTCCGCATACACGTCGTAATTCGTGTGTCCTATGAGTTATCTGTCAAAGTCACAGCGGGGAAAAGCTGTCGACACGAGCCTGTTATGTTCACACTCCTCGGCGGTGGCGGCTCATGAGCTTGTTGGCCAAAGCCCGCGGTAGTGGGGATAATTCGGCGACAGCTAACTCAGAAGTCTCGGCGGCGTATACCCCGGATACACTGTAATTGCAAATACTTAAGAGCCAAGGGTAGTCATGTGACTTTTGCAGAGTCAGCAGGTCTGTAACTGCAATATAATTTCCATAAATAGGTGAAAACCATTTTTCACCTATTTTGTCGGTAACTTGGTCACTCTACCTTATCGCTAATAATCTACGGAGTCTTTTTCTAAAGAATATCCCATTTTATATTTGTCTTACGCAGTCTAGTGATGCCTCTGCTCGACATCAGTACGAGAATTTGAGCGTAGAGAACGGTAAATGTTTCCGTATCAACGGTATTCTAATTTTGATTGCGTCAGTATCTTTTTACGCGCCCACGGTACAAGGCATCGTGCGAGTGTTATTTCCTAGGAGGCAGAGATCGTATCGAAAGAATTTCCAATACAAGGACGATTCTCATACAAGGACGAAAATTTGGGGCACGTGAAACCATTTTTCACCTATTTTTGTCGGTAACATGGTCACTCTACCTTATCGCGAATCAACGGAGTCTAGAAAAAGAAATAAATATGTTAATATATAAATGTCTTGCAACGAATGCAGACAATTTCTATTTTGCATAAAGATCCGCGAGTCTAATCCTAAAAGCAAAAGAAAAGTGGAGCACGTGCCAAGGAACGTTAGATTTAAAATCGTTTTACCCTCGCACTTCCAACATTGTTCTCCGACAGACTGTGATCATTTGGAAGAACGAAAGACCCCCGTGAGCGTTTTACGCGAAACTTCTCGTTGAACGAGGAAGAAGTCGAAAGACCCCTTTGCCAGGCAAAGTCCCGACTGGCAACAGAAAGGAAGTTCTCTCCCGAAGAAGTCGATAACGAGCTAAATGAGAGTCCCCGGGAACTTCGGCCATTTGTAATGGCGAATTATCCGTTCGAGGGCGTTACGGTACTGCAAGTCATAGTTTCTAAAGAGCACGAATATCTTTCATTATAGCCGGGGCAATACGCGACTCTCGAAGAAAGGGGGCGGGCGCGTTTGACAGGGGGTTGAAGGGGGTTGAGAAGAGACTGTGCCAGGGGTCTCGAGAAGTTTATGAATTTCGCGGGAGGTTGCCACCACCACCACCACCGTCGCCGCCATTCTGACGGGTGGTCTTTACAACTGGCGGGACGGGTTCGGTCTTATTGAGAACGAGCGGCGAAAATCTCGCGCCTCGAGTAATTTCCGCGCTCGGCTCGCAATGAAACGATCTACGTGAGATGAAAGTAATCAGGACCTGGGGGATAGCCGGCGTGCTCCGTGTGGCCGATCGCGTTTTTCTCGGCGATCGAATGACTTCATTTATGATTCCGCGGTCGCGTCGCATTCCCGCTCACAATCGATGGAAATCTATGTCTCAATCGTTTATTCGAGCCGACTATGAGCCAGTCCGGTATTCAGCAGAGCCAGCTTATCGTCCGGCCGCGAGTTTCTAATTTTTCTTTGTGTGAAAGTTGTTCTGCTGGCCCGATGCGATCCGGCAGGAAAAATAGTATGCTTGGAAGGTAACGCCGCCGCTCCGATGGGAAATTCAACGATCGTGAAACTGTGTACGAGCGAGTTGTCTTACTGGACGTTATGAAAGCTGATTTTACTCCGATCGCCCTGGAACAAACATGTCGGACAAAGAAAAGAAAATCAGCGTGTTGCTACCGAACTCCTCCTGCGATATTTATGCATTTGTATTTGCATATTGTGTATCGTGTTTTGGGCAAAAGGTGGGAGCAGGTTTTCGAATTTATTTTTCGTGGACAGATTGCAGATTTTTAGGTAGATTCATACTTTTATTGCGTACGCAAGGATCCGTAGTAACGCAGGATTTCATTTCGAGACATCGATGGTTTCGATTGGAAACAACTTCAGAAAGGATGCGATTCCGTTTAAGTGAATGTTTCACTCGTCTTTGATGATCCTTAAGGCTGCAGCAAACGGAATCCTATTAGCAGGCTTTTCAATTGGCGTCTGATAGTAAAAAAGGTGTTTGAAAATAGTCTTTTATCGTAAAAGAAGTTTTTGGATTGTGTTAAACAGAGTTTCTCCTCGGTTGGTGACTAAAATTGTTGTTGCTGTTGGAAGATCCTTGCTAGAGTGCTGCCCAAATTGCTGCTTTTTAAAGCCGACGATAATATAATTTAATATAATTTAATAATAATTTAGTAATTTAATATAATTCAATAATTGTAATATGATTAATATAATTATTAATAATTGAAAAGGAAGGACGAACTGTATTCAGAAAAGTAGTCCAAAAAGAGAGAAAGTGGTGACACCGAGTGCTGTCTTTAGTGTAACGCGTGATTACACTCGCATTCGTCCTGCGTTTGAAAAGAACCAAAGAGAAAATGCTTTAGAAAATGCTTACTGAAAGATTTATCATAATACTTTCACTTTGGCATCGAGCTGGAGCTCGATAGTGAAGTATGGGGCCATCGAAGCCACAATAGAACATACTGTCTATTGCAACAGTAAGTGTTTACTGCTATAGCAATCGCCCAGCGAATCGAGCAGTTACATAGGTTGTTTACTTGTTCCTGTTACAGAAAAATATTGATTTTTTTATTTCATAAGCCTTATGAGGATAAGGACACTAGAGAACACTAGACCTAGTTGGACCTCTGTGCAATGTAAAAATGTTCTATAACAATTAAATAAAGTTGGAGCCACATAAAATTGTACCCCTTCTTTTAACAATTTCAGTAAGCTCCAGTTTATATAATGGAGTCTTTATTAAAATTATGAAGGGAATAAAAAGATTCTTACGTAGCTCTTTCAATTTTTTAATCGTTGTAGAACAACTCTATTTTGAATACAAAAATACAAATACAATTATATAAGATTATATAATTATACATAATAACACAATTATACAATTATTTAAAATTATACAATTATACATAATAACACAATTACACAATTATACAATTATTATAATACAATTATAAAGAATCCAAGTTGTGGACAATATAACAGAGTCCTTAAATTGTTTCGACGTCCTTTTCCGGTTTCTCATTTTACGTCTTCTATGTCGTCACTTAATTATAATTATAAAATGCAGAATCCAGCGAGAGCTTGCATATAAAAAAAAATTCAAAAACGCTTTTGATCCTACGTTTGATGCATCGTCCGACGACGATCGTCGCTGGCAACTTTGACATAGATTAATAACCGGGGGGTGGCTTTTGTTCAGTCCCCCTACAGTTCTTTTCCGCGGGCCGCCCCGTTTAAACGTCACCTCTTGCAAATCATGGCCCGTCCATATCTTCCGTTTTACCCACCAGTTGCAGTGAATGCCTGAACAGTGCGAAGATAATCGAGTGTTCGCTGCGGAACGAGCTGGATGAAGGTGAATTGCAGAAACATCCCTCCCTGCCGGTAGTCTCGTTAGCGCCGAGGGGTGGAGCACGGGACCAGCCGTCGAATTATGCAGATCAGTTGGCACGCTTAGGGTGACACGGAAGCACGCCGATACAAATGACGTTTGTTGCCCCATGCTCGCGAGGAAGCGAAACGAGGCCTGCGAATCACGCGTGGAACCTATAACGGGGTCGAACTAAGTCACCGAGAACCCACGCTAGCGAATTACAACGATCTCTCCATATATGTCGCCGGGGCCTGGATGATAAACGTCGCGGACTTATCCCCACTACCGCGGGGTATACCCCGAACCTCGAGAGGCCTTGAAAGGCCGAGTGTAAACATGACACGGCACGGGTAGTGTCTCCTGGACGATACACGACGCCGGCAAGACCCGTGTTGTTGACATATATCGAGTATTTATTGTATTTCATCGGGAATCGATCCGAGAAACTATTAGACACTATTGGACATTATTAGACACTGCTAGAAACATGGACAGAATTTGTTCAATTTATTTTGTTCCACTGGACAGAGGATCTTTATGCAAAATAAAAATTGTCTACAACAATTCCAAGGGACTGGTACCGAGTGGAAATTTTTTCCCTTTTTTAACAACTTCAAAAAGCGGAGAAGTCTACATTGACATATTCACTAATAAATGCATAAAAATTGCTTACAACAATTCCAAGGGACTGGTACCGAGTGGAAATTTTTTCCCTTTTTTAACAACTTCAAAAAGCGGGGAAGACTACATTGACATATTCACTAATAAATGCATAAAAATTGTCTACAACAATTCCAAGGGACTGGTACCAAGTGGAAATTTTTTCCCTTTTTTAACAACTTCAAAAAGCGGGGAAGACTAAATTGACATATTCACTAATAAATGCATAAAAATTGCTTACAACAATTCCAAGGGACTGGTACCAAGTGGAAATTTTTTCCCTTTTTTAACAACTTCAAAAAGCGGGGAAGACTACATTGACATATTCACTAATAAATGCATAAAAATTGCTTACAACAATTCCAAGGGACTGGTACCAAGTGGAAATTTTTTCCCTTTTTTAACAACTTCGAAAAGCGGGGAAGACTACATTGACATATTCACTAATAAATGCATAAAAATTGCTTACAACAATTCCAAGGGACTGGTACCAAGTGGAAATTTTTTCCCTTTTTTAACAACTTCAAAAACCGAAGAAGACTACATTGACATATTCACTAATAAATGCATAGCTGACTACTGTATACGTCGTACACTGACAGTTCAAAGATCCCAGGATAGAGAGCGGTTCCTGTGGGACGTCCGCCGATGGATCGTGACGATCTTTTTATTCGGCGATTTTTTTGCGGGATCCCGCAAAAGAGAAGCGGGAAAGCGGGGGGGGGGGGAGAAAGAGAGAGAGAGTTCGGTTCCTGGGTCCGCATGCCGTCACCCGTTGAGCGATAAACGGCGACTTTAGCTCGGACAATGACGTTCAATGTAGCGTGACGGGATGATACGTTGCGGGTGCCCGACCGCCCGCTGGCAGGCTCCTATGGTCGCCGGCTATGGGGGCCGCACATCATTACCCACCGTTGTTGACACTACCTTATAAACGTCGTCATTCGGGCTCGGGGATGTGTGACGGACAGTCAACACCGTAATGCCAAGTCACGGTTGGGAGCCACCATTCGATAGGGGTAGCCGCGATTCCTTTCTATTGGCTGCCACGGATGGCTACCGTCGCGTCGCGTCGCATCGCCTTTCAGACGAGCATCCTGATCGGCCGGTCGCGCGCAAACTCGTGTAATTCGCTGACACCGCCAGAGGAATTTTGATTTCGCCGATTGCCCAGCGGATCGCTGTAACTTCTGTGCCGGGTCGTTGTGGTTTATCATTAGACTGCGGATGTTTATGCAATTTTCAATTTTTGTCGGCAAATTTTAGGAAAGTGGAAACAAGTAAATTCTAATTTTCAGTTGTACCTTCGTAGATCCGAAATAAATAGAAATCGTACTGATGGAATTTTATATTGGCATTTTTTGAAAATTTCCAGAAGCGATAAATTCATAAAGATCCGCGGTCTAATTATTAGACCACGAGTGGCTGCAATTTGTTGCTGTTTAACTGTACTGGGCGGTACTCAATGGAAGATCCATGACATTTCACAGAAACAAATTTAGTATACAGTGATCTCTCTATATATGTCGCCCAGACCTGGACGATAAATGTCGCGGAACTATCCCCACTACCGCGGGGTATAGTCCGCGAGGGGCCACGAAACTCGAGAGGCCTCGGACGCCGAAGAGTGAAAACATAACACGGCTCGGGTGTTGTTGACATATATCCAGAATTCACTGCATGTAAAAGTGAAGTATCTAAGGTCTGCAAATAAATCTTGAGCTATGTCTACATTTAAGCAATAATTTTAAATTGGTATCCCATGCATCTTGAGTATGTCTCCTGGATGATACATGACGTAATACATGACAGGCAAGACCTGTGTTGTTGACATATATCGAGAATTGTACAATCGTTTATTCTTGTGCTTGTACGGACCCGATTGGTTGCAGTTTTATTGTGTTAAGACGATTTTCATAGATAATTAAAATTTATTATATCGATTACATTTCCAATCCTCTCACATTTCACAGATCATAAGCAAAAGGAGAGTTCTTGCACTTGTGTTAGGCACAGTAGTTTCTTATTGTCCTTATATTAGCCAATTGGTTGCCTTTGAACCCCCTCTCCCCTTTTGCACTTGGGTGTCCCCTCTAAAGGGACATTATGAGTGTAGAATCGATAGCTCCGAGTGCAAAGGGTTAACCGTGCATATATGTGTTTATACAGTAAAAAGAAATTGTTATATTATTACAAGCATTAATATAATATTTCGGTTTGCAATACTTAATTTATTGAATAAAACAGAGACCGAGAAGCCAAGATTTATGGCGTTCATTGTCATAGGCATCGAAATAATCTTTCAGTTTACAATACTGAATTCATTGAACAAAACAAAGACTGAGAAGCTAAGATTTATGGTATTAAACAAATTTTCAATATTTCTACATTTCACAGATCGCACGCTTGTTCAGCGTGCTCCACTTATCGCCACAGGGACGTGGAGAAAAAATCATGGTCAGAGTAAATTTCCGAAAGAATTTTTGCAATCGTCCATTCAAAGTCAAGAGTCTCCCCATTTTTCCAAACACTTGCCATTTTCCGAAAATTCCCCGAAACTCCGATCCGCAAAGCGTGCCGGGCCAATCAGCCTCGAAACTCGTTGCGACCGCCGGGAAACGTCACGAATCAGAAACGCGGGAAGAATGGTCGATCGACGCTGTGCCGCGGTAATCGAGAATAACTTAATCAAAGTCCATCCGAGCCGAACGAGCGCGCACCGTGTTCGACTGTTGAACCGGTCACCGCATCGATTTCAATCCAATTTGCCCCGATCATTCGAAGAATTATCGGCTCGTTGCTCGTGTCTCTCCCCTACCGGAGCTTCAAAAAACGACACAGAGAGAGAGAGAGAGAGAGAGAGAGAGAGAGAAAGAGAGAGAGAGAGAGAGTGAGAGAGAGAGAGAGAAAGAGGGAGAGGGGGGAAAACAAGGCTGGTTGAAATATCCCCGATCCGCCAAATCGAGGGCCGCTCTTCCAGTATACGTACATCCGATAGAAGCGGAATATAAGCCTCGATAAATCGGGGCGCGCAGTTAAAAATTGATACAGTAGTTTCGGAAGTGCACGGGGCCGCCGGTTAAGTTACGTATGTAGTCAACGGTAAACGGAAGCCCATATCAATAAGTATCGCTTGTACACCGGGATTCGTGTGTACGGAGAAAGTTACGGTCGAAGATAGTGACACAGTGGGTGGGGGGGGGGGGTTGGGTGAGGGTGGAGAGAGAGAGAGAGAGAGAGAGAGAGAGAGAGAGAGAGAGAGAGAGAGAGAGAGAGAGAGAGAGAGAGAAAGGGGGTTGCCGGGCCAAGCGCGACGAGGACGAAGAGAGAAAGAGGGAGACGAGGAAGAACGAGTGGATGCGGTTGTGGGAAAGGAGCAGGAGGAACAGGGGGGAGGGGGTAGAGCCGGGTGGTTTATGCGAGCAGGCAGGCTACCGTTGCTGGTGGTGGTGGTTTCGCGGCCGGGGGTGAAATAATGGGGGCGGACGAGCCCCGAGTCGAAACATTGATGTTGCCCGGCGCGCTTACAAACACACCGACACCAATCGAGCATGGCCTTTCCTATAGAAAACCAATCCAGGGGGCTCCGTTAGCTAGGCGGCCGGTCGGTTTCAAAGGGTAGGGGGTCGGAAGGAAGACGGGGGTGGCTGGGTGAGGCCGATGGAAGGAGGAACAGCGGTAGGGTGAGGATTATACGCGGGGAGGAAACCGACGATATATATATAAATACATATATATACATACATAAACATACATATATATGTGCATACATACGACATATATATATATATATATATATATATATATATATATATATATATATATATATATATATATGTCGTACAGCACTCTATGCCGTCGACGTGGCTCGTGTTTAACGCCCTTATAAATGTGTAATGCGTATGCTTGAGAGGGTGGGGGTTACCCGCAACTCGCCAACCCCCACCCCCTCTCTCTCTCTCGGCGTATCGATAAACGATCAATCAACCGGTACACCTATGGACCAGGCCAGCGAGAAGGGTAAAAGAGACGCGGACGTCGGTGGCGGGGTGAAGGTGGATGATTAGACGAAGAGGTGGAAGAAGAGGAGGAAACGTCGGGGAGAGGAGGATTCGCGAAAGGGATGAGAGTACGATGGTGGGCGAAGATGGGTATGTGAGAGAGGATGGAAGGGGTGGGAACGGAGAGAGATCGCGCGCGCAACGGACGTCGGAGAACAGAGAGAGTGCTCTGACTGTGTAGAGTTGTTCGAGAGAGAGAGAGAGAGAGAGAGAGAGAGAGAGAGAGAGAGAGAGAGGGGAGAGAGGGAAATGGTTCACGGCAAGAGAGCGCGGAGCAGGCCGGGGGAGGGTGGTGGCCCGCAGAGTATCGACCCACCGTGGAGAACGTAGCTAGGGTCGCCGTCGCCGGGTTTTGTTGCTATAGGTGTGCCTTCCGCGTTTCCGTCTATGAAGAACCTGGAGACCTTCGGCCAGACGGCGGACCAAGACACCCGCGCGATGCTCGATTATGGTTTCGAGGTGGTAGGACGGAGGACGGGGTTTTAGGCACTCGGACTTGGGCTCGGTGATGGTATTGTCTTTTTGGGGGTTGGGGATCTTGTGTGGGCGAGTTAGGGGTGGGTCCAGGTACGAGTTGGTTGGGGAAAATCCCCTGACTAATTATAGTTGAGGATTTTTGAGTATGTTTTTCCACCTTGTGGACACTGTTGAGTATCACTGCTTCATTGTAATCGACAGTTCCATGAATAATGGTCAGGAGTGACTTTCTCGAATGCACAGCAGAGATGAAGGTCACGCGACCTGTTCTTTTCTAGATCAGAAGATCCTCTGAAATATACAGACTCTTGAGTGTCACTACTCTACATCAATTTGAGGATTCACGAATAACGATCAAAAATCTAATTTCTGACCTAAGTCTAATGCCTGGTCTAATTTCGGAATGTCCCAGAATGTTCAATAGAGACAGAGTTCAATGTAATGGTTAGACTGTGGATTTTTATGTAAAATAAAGATTGTCCAATTGTCCAAAGCAGGAACCAAATAGAAATTCCAAACAGAAAGCAACATATTTTAAAATTATTTTAATGTATTCGCTGCTTTAAATTGCAACTGCATATTTTAGTCGTAAATGCATAAAATATCCAATAATAATCGAATCCAACGTCAATAATCACATCAACAACCAATATCACACGTCCTCCTGTTTGATCCTCCCAAAATGCTCGGATCTATTCGCTGCTTTAAATTGCAGCTGCTTATTTTAGTGGTAAATGCATAAACTAGTAACAATCGAATCCAACGTCAATAATAACGTCAACAACCAATAACCGTCGTCCTCCTGTTTGATCCTCTCTAAATGCTCAACACAGACGGAGTTCAATGACCTGCTCCTCTGCCGGACAATCTAACTGCACTCCCAGCATAATGTTTGCACCCAACAAAGGCTGTACCCTAATAAACAGACTGCCGAACCTATCGCACAATCTCCAATTCACCGAACAACAACCAAAAAAGTATCATCCCCCTCGCCAGACACATACTCACCCCTGTACACACAATTCCCCGTGCATTCTCCGTAGAACCCACACTCTAATCGAACTTTACATTTTCCCGGGGCCAAAGCCGGACCATCCTCTCCAACCCGTGGCGCATCCCAGCCAGGCCAGCAGCCAGTCTCATCTTCCCTATTTTCCCTTCTTCGCGGAGATGTCTCGCGGCCGGTAGACTGGGAGACAGGGAGACGGGAGCGACAGAGGGACAGAGAGACAGGGAGACACATGCCGCGGGAGAAGGCGAGCTGAACCGAGAACGAGAGAAAGAGAGAGAGAGAGAGAGAGAGAGAGAGAGAGGCAACCGATCCGAGTTACCAGCGACACGCCAGCATTCCGCAGGACGCGTCGCGATCCGCATCATTCACGCTCCGTTAAACGCGTTAACGACCCGGACCCGGTCGCGTTGGATGCTCTTCGTCAACGAGTGCAGAGCGAAGATAGAAGACAGAAGGAGAGAGAGAGGGAGAGAGAGAAATCTCATCTTTCGATTCTCCGTTGTTCCGAACACGAGAGAGAAAGATCTATGAAGGTTTCGTCAGGGCCCACCCTCGGGGTTCGCGTCTTTTCATGCACCCTCGGTTACCTCACGGGGTTACATCCCTCTCTGTCTCTCTCTCCGCGACTCATCCCTCTTTTTCGGTCGGGCACACCGTTCAAGTGGGCATGGAGGGAACAATGGTTATCCAGGCGAGCGTGCTACGTGCCGCCAGCGGATCTCTGGCCATTGTGGGGTCAGGTGGGTCGTCAGTCGGCAGAGAGCCCGTTGGCTGGCTCCGCGGGGTGTGGCCACATAACCATAGCCGCAACGATCTCTCTCGTCTTCCTCCCCGTTGCTCCCCCCTTTCGCTCTGTCCTCCCTCTTGTCTCGTTTCGGCGCTCCCTCTCTGTCCGATAACCACGCTCGCTTTATCTGTCCTGCTCCGTCCCGCGCCGATAACCGAGCTCCTTCATCTCTCTACCTTCCTCTGCCATTTTATATCTTCCCTCTGTTTTTCCACGAGTCCCCGCCGTCTGCCTCTCTGCCTTGTTACACCCACTGATAACAATAACCCTCTCCGTCACACTCTGCTCTTCTCATCTTCGTCTTTCTACCCTCCTCCGGGCTCCTTTGCCTTCTGCCTTACCCGAGTCTGTCACTTTATCCAGCTGCACGCACCGATAACAATGCTCTTTTTACACTCGACGATAACCAACTCTCCTCTTCTTCATCTCCTTGCCTTCTTCTATTTTCCTCTCCTTTTCTTGACTCTCTGTCTCTTTTTCCGTCTTACCACGCTCCTCTGTCTTCCCTTACCATTCTCTTCATTCCTGCGTCTTCCCCTCGCTCTGTGTCTGCTCCTCTGTGACGCCACACACCCTCATTTCATCTCTCTTCATCTTCGTCTCTATACCTTCCTCTGTCACCTTTGCCCTCCTCTGTCACCTCTGTCCTCCTCTGTCTTTCTCCGTCTGTTTCTCCGTCTGTTCCTCTGTGAAGCCACACCCGCCGATAACAATAGCTCGCGCTCTCTTTCCGCCCCCGCGCGCGGATTTCGCCGCCACCTCGAGGTAGGGGGATACGCGATGCGCGTACGCCGCGCCGAGCTACCAAGCAGGCGCATCGCCGACCTATTACAATGGCCAGCCCTCCTAAGCGGTTCATTGTCATCGGCCTCGGGGCTCTCTCTGCCCATGCGTCGATGCGCACAAACCATTGTCTTGCCCCGATGGGCGGCACTTGCCGCATCGCGACGCCATCGGCTACCAACGGGGTAGAGACCGGTGCGCAACTCTCCTCCGGGATCCTCGTTCGCGGTAATGTCAATCATTAAGCTGCGCTTTCTGGACAAGACGCTCCGAACGATCGGATAATTGCGGATCCGCGTGTCTGGAGATCGGAATTCGCGATTCGGCGTCTTCTTTACGGTTCGTAACCGCGGCGCGACTTCAATTTAGGGTCCGGTGAATTAAGCTACGCCCCGGTTTTATGGGATTTTAACCCTTTGCACTCGAGTGGCGACTCTGAAGCACCACTAGAAATTATTGTGGCATTATTTCAATGAAATTACGAGAAATTTTACGAAATATTTGTTACATTACAAAATATGTGTTTAATTGATTACTAAACATTCGAATATCATATGTGGATATCGGATCAGTATCGTATGAATAAAATGAAAATATTCTAAGACGGAAGAAAAATTTAGTTTTAGAATGAATATAGCGCCGAGTGTAAAGGGTTAATGTTTCAGATTTTAATACTGCGGAATGCGGTCAGTGTTTGGATGTCGGCTTGGCGCCTTTCGGGTTTCTGGAAACGGTATTGTTTATTAATATTGTGTGGACAATTGACGATGTTCAGTTGAAGTACACCGCGATCAATACTGCCGGATCGTTGCGATCAACGATTTGCTATTATTCTTAAAAAATCTCTGGGTCTTTGTAGATTTTGTTTCCGGAATTTAATTTCTTATAAAATGACAAGCAATTTTTATATTTATTTGAGGGTGGTTTTTACACCATAGGCGTAAACACAGGCAGCTGTAAACAAATATGTGCGATTTATTGTAATAATCGGTGAGGACTCAATCTAGCAGTGCTCTATTATTCCAACAGCCATGTTTTCCTAATTAATTCGGTTAACTAAAGCACTGTGTAAATTGATCTGCAATAACTTTTGAAATCCATCCTAAAAATCCACCGAGTACGTAAACAAATAACTTCAATTTCTCGAAGTTTCTATGGAAACTCCCTCTTAAAATATAAAAGAACTGCACAAGAGCTCGTTAACCAGTTCTTATTTTAGAACTTTATTTAGTCTGACATTGAACGTCCGAATCTCCTTCGTCCATGAAAGTTCCCGGAGAAAGGCACAGACATAATGATTGCTATACCGAACCATTTGCACAGTGCAGTCTGAGCACATAAACTCAAAACAACATTCAGAACCAGCAGTGGTCGGAGGATACTCGAGGGTCGCGTCAAGTTCGTCCAAAAATCCTGCGCTAGCCCTTGAATCCTTTTTAACGCGTTGCGCTCTCCTCGAAAGGAGAATCTGAAACGCACAGAGCCGAGCATTAACGCGGGACCGCTGCTCTAAATAGAGAGGCACCATGAACGGGTGCTAGCCGCCATTCGAGCGTTTTCCCGGCGTTTATAATTTCAAGAAATAAAAACCGCGTGGAGGGGACGATTCAGCCAGTTTATCTCGGGCATGGTTAATGCTGATGGATAATATAATATGACAACATGGGCCACACTATTCGACAAAATTAGCAGAAATGGAAAATATCGAAATTGAGAGACAAGACTCCGTAGATTCCCGATAAGGTAGAGTGATCACGTTACCGACAAAAATAGGCGAAAAATGGTTTTACGTGCCTCAACTTTTCGTCCCTACATGAGAATATTTTTCGCTGGGAAAGGGCTCGTTCAATCTAGCGCGCGCTGGTCATCAGCTGACGAGATTATGCAGATATTGCAAGCATTAGAAGTAAGCCAAAAATTGATGATGTGCATCCCGTGGAGTCCAAGCATTTTCTGTGCTTGTCCAAACAAGTTTCTGGCGTTAGAATGTCGTTAATACAGGGCAAAAAATGTGACAAGTTGAATCACAGACTTAAGTCCCATCGGATCAAGACCAAGACGGATCTTAAGTATTTGCAATTACAGTGAATCCGGGGTATACGTCGCCGAGACTTTTGAGTTAGCTGTCGCCGAATTATCCCCACTACCGCGGGGTATGCCCAACAGGCTCAAGAGCCGCCACCGCCGAGGAGTGTGAACATAACAGAGTGTCGTCGGCAGCATTCCCCTGCTGCGACTTTGACAGATAACTCATAGGACACACGAATTACGACACGTTTGCGAACCGCGGCGAACTATAAATGGCGGTGACTATCGTGGTCCTTTTCTACGTTCTGCACTCCATCAAAGAATAGTGTCCCGACGACGACAAGACCCACTGATTTCACAAGATTCACAACAGTGACATAAGAGTTGAGAGGTGGTCAAATCAACTTCGTCTTCAAGAATTTATTTTCGGAGAATTGAAAGATATTTCTTGTCAATTGTACGAAATGTTGAAAATGTATTGTTTGGCAATTTTTTACTTGGATCCCGGCTACAATATCCCATGTCGATGAGTCAGGTGGAAGTAGGGCCCGTTTTCCGGCGATCCATGGGGATCGAGGACGAAATCCCGCGCGGTACGAAACAAATCTCGGCTCCGGCGGTGAAAATCGTGTTCATTAATAACGGGGTGCGTATCATCGGATCGCTGGACATAGATATCCGAGTAGAACCGGTCGGAATGGCGCTGGACATGCGAATCTCTGCAGATAAGCGGGCCCCGGCCGAGTAAATCAGATCCGTCCCCATCGTCGCCGCTTGTCCTGAAGGTAATGCGGAGGGACAGCGGGGACAATCAACCTTGAGCCTTACGAACAGGCGCATTAAAGGTAACGATCGCCGGATTCTAGCCGGCATTAACGAACCTCGGCGTCAAAACGCAGGCTCGCCCCGAGCGTAAATACGAGATCGCGCTTTCGCCCGGACACGATCCACAACCGCGCTCTTTCAGACACCTTATCTCCGTTGCACCACGAGCACCACGAGCACCACGAGAACTCCATGCAACGACTGCGCCATGCGATGATCGACCTCGGACGCGATTGGCGCTTTTACGGCGAATTAATGTGACGATCTCTGCTTGATACACTGATACTCGTTTGCCGACTTTTTTTGATTAGCTTATCGTAACAGCCGAGTTTATTACTCGAGAGTCCAGGTACTTGGTTCGATTGTCCCGTATCCAATAGGAATCGCGGTAGAGGGATCGTGTTCACATTTTTAGTTGACAGAGATTGTTTAGGAAGATGAGACAGCTCCAGTGACCAAGATGCATTTTCGATACTGTTTTATAAATATTTTTATTGGACACAACAATTCTGCGTCATCACTGTACTTTGCTTGGCACTATAACTTGCATTATAATAGCACTGTAATGGAGGAGTAGGGAATTTAAAAAAAAATTTTTCAACACCTTTAACATATGTACATTATTAGGGATTGTTTCTAGGGTATTCAAGAATCTGTTATATGTAAGAATTTATTGCAGGCGAACCCCATTGCGTAGAGGTTAAAAACTTTTTGCAGTATGCTCGAGCATGATTCAGTATTCTACACAAATTTTTGTTGTCCATTGCATTCGATGGTTCTTATTATAAACGATGTAGACTGACCTGTTGATAGAAGAAATTCTTCGTCTGCACAACGCACATCCACTGTGTCAACGAGTCAGTCCAGCTTGTCTGTAATAAATACCGTTCAATACAGCGTGCAATAAAAATTTTTTCTGCAGTATTGAATCATGCCAGAATGTATTACCAAAAACTTTTTGGTCCAACACCGTTTAGTTTCCTTGCAATTAATTCCTAAAAATATTCCATTTTAATCGTATAATGTGAGGTGATTAAGGTGACATTAAATATATGAATCTTTATAAAAATAATATTAGCAATTCTTAATCAAGCAAACATGTGAATACATCCTAAATCAGCCTAGTAACAGACAAATTTTCTCTCGGTGAATTTTTACAGGAATGTGCACAATGAACAAAATTGTTTTATTGTAAATTCAACCCTGGTGCAATGTTTAAAATAAGGTACACCCAAAGAGAACTCCTGCTTTCAATTATTTGCAATCAGAATATATATGTAAATTAATTTAATTCTGACCTCTTATATCATATTAAGACCAAGTAACAGAACAGATAATCCCTATAATTGATTGGCATCTTAGATTTAACAGTTGAGGTTGTAAATCATGACTATGAGCTCTCACTGAAAATTGTAAGAAAAGTTCAATGAAAAATTGCAAGAAAAATTCTAATTCTGAAGAATCGATGTACAATTTGTGTCTACAGGTCAATAATCGCAGGTTCAAGTTCCACACAAAGTTCCTCTGGCCACAAAAGAAGACGCCCTTCCTAAAGGGCTGATTTAATTCGCAAAATTGGACCGCAATCATTTCTGGAAGATCGCGAGAATCAAAGCTGCAATTTTGACGTTGTGTGCCGACATTGTCCAGGGATTCTGGAAGAGTTTGCTTTATGGTATACCGTGTCAGAAGGTCACGAGTGCGTCGATGATTCCTCCATCCCGGTACACGCACCATGAGAGATGACTAAATCACGCGTTGCGCTTTTTTTTCCTCCCCCACTCCGATGTTCACATTGGTTTCGCGATCGACGTAACGGGTCGTCTTACCCTGCGAAATTGCAGTCCTGTCTGTCCAGAGCGGCGCGATCCCCTCGATCACTGCCGGAGGATCCTGGTCTACTGTTACAACGCGCAAAAATGATCGGAATTGCGCCAATAAATCTTCCGCGCTAATGCCAGCCCAGGAGAAACAGTTATCAGATCCTCGAGATGTAATGGAGCTTTAACAATTTTCCCGGCTATTATCTCCGGCGCTCATTAACGATTCGTTGAACTTGATGGTTCTAACGGGGTTTCACCGCAGGCTGGCATTACTATAACAATATATTAGGGGTCTACGCATTTTACACGGTCGTAACGAACGTAATGCGTGCAACGAATGAAGAAATTTCTGTCAATTAAGTTACCGATGGATTTCGCTGAATCTAACGCTACCGGACGGATCGATATAATCTATCATCGATTTTCAGTCGATCGAACCTGTCGTAAAACAATTTTCATTCATGAACACTTTATATTGTTTTACACATATTTATACAACGAAGTACAGAACAGTATAAGCAGCTAGAAGAATTTTAAAATATTGTCTTATTATTATCAATTTATTAAACAACTTAGTAGAGGAAATACATTTCTGTTTTACTCCTGATTGTTACAATTAAGGCAGAACTTTTGCATAGAGCCTCGCAGTGTTGCTGAATGAATCTTTTCATAAAATACGAAACAAATATAGCTACAGAACAATCGTGTAAATTCTCCATATATGAGGCTATGCATTACGATGTTTTATTATATTAACTATTTCTACTTTATATTTCAAATTAACAAATTACATTTCACTCATACTTTTAAGTTTTAAAAACATCTTACAACACAAGGCGAAAGAAATCAAACGTTTTGCAGTGGCTGAATAAAGAGAATAATCAAATGTTCACCGTGAGGAATAATTAGCAACATGCAACCATTAATTCATGACAAACATTAACAAACAAAGTTTAGAAACTTTTGCAGAAAATTAGGAACTAGTCAGACTGCTTAATACTTCAACTATAACAATGAACTTATGAATAAAAATTGACTGAACTGAACTAAATTGTTAGAACATCTTTTATGCTAAAAACGCAAGAAATTGTGCTACCTAACAGCAATTATTTCACAGTTTTTAATAGAAACTCTCAACGTTCGGTCTTCAGGATCTGAAAGGCTGCTGCGTAACTGTTTAAAACAATTAAAAGAATGCAATCTCCCCCAACATCATTACAGATCGAATGAAACGTTAATAGCTGTTGCTTAACAGCGCATAAGTAAAAAGAACTGCCGTTAAGTAAAATATCAATATCAATTAACAATCAAGAAGTACCGTCGTCCCATTACACTTATGCAGCAACGATTCCCTGAACTGTGGGAAGCCTAAGTGAATTACAGCCACGAACATCCTAAGATTAACATTCTTCGACTCCTCCTGTTCTTGCAACACGTTGCTAAACAATCTACTGAGCGTTTAGAATCATCGTCTTCTCGTGCCTCTCGATAGCAATCTTCTTGATCCTCTCCCACAGCATGGGATAAGGATGAATGGTCCTGGCGAAGTCGGCCCTGTTCAGCCGATAGAGTTCGCACACCTCGACGGCGACGACGCTGGCAACCCTAAGCTCGTTGGGCATGACCAGAGCGACCTCCCCGAAGTGTGCACCGTCCTCCAAATGGCAGACCTCCTTTCCGGAATTGGTATAGATAGCAACGGTCCCGGTGGCAATAAAATACATGCAATCACCAGGCTGATTGGCTCTGACAATCACGTCGTTGGTGAGAAAGATCTCCGACTTCAGCAATCCAACGATCCTGCCGAGCAACGAGAGGGGAAGATTGTTGAAGAAGGTGACGTTCTCGACAAGCTTGCGACAGGAGTGCATGTTGATCTCGTGTCTCATTTGCAAGGACAGCGTATGCATGATTTCAGACTCCCTGAAAAACCTGCGCTGGAAGTGGAACTCATAGTACTGGATGATCCTGGTTTGAGTGTGATACGGCAGGTGCATGTGTCTCATGTACTGTCTCAGTTGCGCCATGGTAGCTTGATACTTCAGGCGAGAGCTGTTGGTGCCCTTGAAGAACTGCATCACGCGGCCCACCAGGATCCAAGGCGCCAAAATACCGACGACTTGTAGAACGATGATCAGATACAGGTCCGCCATGTCGGAGACGTTCGACTGAAGCAGCCCGGACTTGGTGAAAGTGGTGACGGCGCGCAGTATGGCGCCTACGTATTGTTCGTGCTTGGGCTTGTTCCACAGTTCCTGCTCCATCACCCACGAAGTGTTGCTCGGTGGCTTGGGTTCTCTCATCGAGATCACTGCGACCGGCAGTAAGAAGAACCAGCAGGCTTGCCAGTGCAGGCTGATCAACAGCCAGTAGATCACGATGCAGAACTCGTAGAGAGCCAACGGGATGTCCAGAGCGTGGACCATTCTGACGATGTGGGAATTCAAAGAGGCCACGCGGAACACGCAGATCAGGGATGCTACTTTCCGGGACACTCGCAACTCCTCCCACTTCGTTAGGAAGAACACGTCCGTGGGAAACGATCCGAGAACGTCGGGAATGAACGTGCCCGATCCGCAGTATCTTTTCGCGATCTTCCGTTTCTCTAGGACCACCATGTGCTCTTCCTCGTCCATATATCTGCAACGTTAGAGGAACGATAGTAGTAGAGAAATTTCTCGCTTTGTCCTCTTTGCTGAAGTTCACCAGTTCGAGCGTTGAGTTTTGCTCGAATTGATCAGTAGTGATTTGTGCAGATTGAAGATTTGTGCATCCTCACCCAGTTTTGAACTTGACCACCATGTCCGCAATGCAAAACAACAGGAAGCAGTTCTTTACGAGGCTCCAGGACAGTGGTATCGGCACCAATTCGAACGCGGCTTGGTACGGGATCAGTATCATCATGGCCGTCATTACAGTGATCATCAGGAAGTCCCAATAGTAGCTGAAATGATGCGACATGTTCGAAAATTGTGAAATAATACGAAAATTCTCAGGAACATTTGAGTCTATCAACAAACTGATGTGAGACCATCTCCATTTTGAAATTTTTTGATCAACTAAATTATTTTGGTTTTGCGAGAATTTTATCGGACTGTGATTTAATAAATAACCTGTATACCTACGTGAACATACTGAAAGGGTGGATGATGTGTACATAACTTTTTAGTTGCCGGCGTTTTTCTGAGACTATGAAGGCCGTGCTCCCCAAATATTTTCGCGCGGCTGGATTCTTATGGGAGGCTATGATTGCCACGCGGAAATAATCATAGGCTTTTCGCAAAGGTCCTCGGCCAGGAAGAAAAAATACGTCCTCTTCCTTTGGTATATCGCAGGCGTGCTCCACGTGCAGCATGATTGATCGATAAGTTAATAATTTGGCAACTCGAGGTTTCTTTGTAGGGTTACGCTGTCGAGAGATGATTATTATAGAATCATGTTGAAAGCTGCAAGCTTCAGCTGATTACATTCGCACCATAATAAAACGAAACGATTTGCAATTATATTGTACCATCTACGTACCAGAAACTAAAGGTTAATTAGTGTTAATGTGGTCCTAATAGCCAACTAATTGCAAGAAATTCGTCGGTTATTGCTGAGTTAATGTTTCAGTGATTGTTCAATCTTTAGGAAGGTGATTGGAGGAGAATTTTCTGAATTGTTTATAAGAGGGATATCGGAGAAATTATTCTCTTGAATATATCGACAACTGTCGTGTTGAAAGATTAATAATTTTAACAATGTCATTTCTGATGTGAAAGAATGAACTCTTCTGAAGAATATTTAAAATTTGAACTGGTAGCGCCATCCGTGGCGAACGAGTCGAACCAGAAAGCCGATGTTACCGACGAGCGAATGTTAGAACTCCGTCACCACCGACGAGATATATATTCTCGTCGGTGATATGGGGTAGCCATCTTGTACGTTCTACCGTAGATGACGCCACCCACTTATTCCAATTAAAAATTCAATCACCCGACAAGCTAATCAAATATTCCAAGCAATAATTCTTATCACGTAATATCAGCAAGTAAAACTTTCTTACAGCCATCTAGAAAACGGACGAATAAAGGTGCGGCACGAATCTTGGTGCTCTTTATTTACTTTTATTTGTTCGTTTGTCTCGGCAAAATTCAGGTCTCGGAAAGACACATGAACTGGAACAAATTCTTCACCGGTGAGAAACATCGCGGAACCAGCAAAAGCGAGGATGAACCGGAAACGGAAGACGAGGATGTCACCGACAGCAATGCCACCGTTTCCACTGGAAAAACATCACATTTCCTCGGAACGCGTTCCCAGGAGGTCCCTCGGGACCACTTTTCCCAAAAATGCATTCGAACCATTTTCCTAACGATCAATGCAATAACATTCGTGAGTAAAAAAGTAGTACCATAATAATGGCACCGTTGGCAATCTCCATTCACCAGTTATTTTTACTGCGATTCATTTTACTAGTCTTAACGTAGCGAAGCGTAAAAATCTAATAGGCTTTCATAAAAAAAAAAAAACTATTAGAACGCGTAAGAATGCTCTGACCGTTGCGTTTAACTTTTCTTTCAATAAATGAAGCTTGCAGGCATAGTTGGTGTGGTGACGTCAGTGTGGACCCTCACGGACGACAGGATAATGTCCAGATTGATTGGGCACCAGATTTTCCTCGTGACTTTATTGTTTGTCGGTCTCGTCGGATCTCTTGCTTCATTACTCGGGATAATTAGTTTAGTCCGAAAACGGAAGAAGTACTTGAAGACCGTTGGTTTAACTCTACTATCGTTGTTAAGAAGTATTGTGACACGTTGCCTACCGACGTTTATTCAAAACTTCTTAAAAATCTATGATACATAGCCACAGAATCTTTATTGGCATAATATATAGTTATTCAGAAATCTATTAATAAATTTTTGGTAGGTAAAGTGTTAACTAACCACTAATAATTACTAGAGTATTATTATTTAATGCCAGTACATATTTCTTTGCCTGCTGTTCCTCTGCGCCATCTTCGTAACTGCTATATCAAGCTTCTGGATCATCGAAGAAATTCTAAAAAATATTCAAGCTGACATGGTCACCGCCATGAGGAACTATGATTCCTCACCGTCGAGTAGAAGGTCATGGGACAGTACCCACACATACGTAAGAGGCCAACTCCTTTTGACAGTCATGTTACGATGTCTCCTTCGCCTTACCTTTTTCATATCTCTTCGAGTACTTGAGATATTAAGAAAGAACTGTATTTTAGCTGAAGTGTTGCGGGATTCAGTCCTCGCGTGATTGGACCAAGTACGAGATTAATATCCCGAAGAGTTGCTGTGCTACAGTCATTGAAGAAGTAACTCCTTTGGCGATTTATTAAATTTTTTTATTCCTTCTAAAACCTGATTTGTTATTAATATTTCTAGTGTATAAATATCACGGAAGCTGTAGCGTTCAAATCCGGATGTCTTCAAAACGCTGCGCTTCTGTTGAAATCGCATGTCCATGCCATAAGCATAACAGCGCTGCTGATTTTTCTGATCCTAGTAAGACAAAGAACATAAACAAAGAATATAGGCTCTTCAAAATTTATTTAACCCTTCTTCGGAAATATGTTAAACCACTGCATAAAATCTCTTCACTGTTTATCCGTTTCGCTCTTTAAAAATCAAAGTACTTAATAATATTGATTTGGTCTGGTATCAAATATAATTCGTTGTATATATCGCAAAAATAATTTCTATCAGGTTTGTTAAACAAAAGTTACCCTAATCCGCATGGACCCGTAATCTTTTGCAGGAACATAAATCCTAAGAGGGTGGAGGAAATTCAAGGTTTCACAATTTTACTATCTTTTCATTATCAAACAAACCAACCAAGTTTAATCGTTTTCTTTCAGTTAATTAATTTGTCCCTCGCCCTCTGCATCCTGCGCAGATTGAAGAAACGTCGATCCAGCCGCTGAGAATCTCATCCCAACTGGTCAAGAACTATGCCGAACACCCCTGAAGAGGCTGAGGGCGAAGGATCGACGCACGAGGATCGAGAAGACAAAATGACAAACTGCCCGATGAAACGTTTTCCCGTTTTTATTATCATATATAGATCATATATTTTCTGAAAACACTTAATATATTGTACTTATGATAGTAATATTGTAAGTTATTGGACATGCTGGTTGGGTGGGGGCACAGTGTGTGCCTGTCATGGCGGCGATTCGTCGATTAGAGTTCCACGTATTTTTTAATTATTTTCCCGTTGTTTTTGTTCCTTCGTTTTTTTTTACAACTCTTTCGAGAGCTTCCACGACGACCGTGGATTCTCGGATCGTCGAAGAACGCCAGGAGAAAAAAATACATTTATAAAAAATTATCTCCATCGTGGCCATCGTGCTCTGATCAGTCCTCGAAAGGGTTCCCGAAACGAGACTTTTGTGTTTTTCCTATTCTTTTCTTTTGCTTTAAATAGGGGGGGGGGGAGAGGGGAGGGGCAGAGTCCCGACAACATGACGTAATCCCAATTCGTTCGTTGCGAGACGACAAAAATGTATTGACATCGTTAATAATAACTCGTTGAACGCGATACAGATCTGTCTTTATCTCTCCTAATCGCCCAGATACCCTAAGTACCTGTGCTTGCACCTGTTCGTCCACGAATTTTCAGCTAATCCGCCGTTCCCTTGTATACATATACATGTGTACATATACATACATATAGATCCACCTGTCCACTTGTGCGCTCGCGTTCGCGTGTACCAAATCGGTCGATCCTCGAAAATCTCTCATGTCTTCACCGCTCTCAATTGTAAAAGACGATATCTGATGAGTGTAATATTTTTTCCTTTTATTATACATTCATTGCGTCATTCGTCGAGTGATCTGATTCGTCTGTGGAGCCTTGGACACATTCGAAAATTTATATAATACAAACTTAAGAATCTTCAACACCGCACCAACTCGATTAATGTGTTTGAGACTAATTTCTATCGAATTGGTAAATGAAGAAAGTTTTGAAATAGACAAAAGTTTGATCGAGTATTTAAACAAGTGTGTCAATTGCATAATTGTTAGCAACAATTTTAATAGAGTCACGCTGGACCAGAGAGTCCACTTAAGGCCCACTTAATTATCGTTCTATTTTATTTTTTATTCACAGAATATAGGAACAAAGAAAAGAACATTTCATTGGACATATTGAACAGGTAAACAAATATTTTTATAGGCTCCATCATTTTTTAAACGTTCTACGAAAATTCCCGAACCCGTCGGTACTTTTGTTTCATTTAATTCGTTCATTTTTATTTAATTCGGAATTAGAACCGACAATTGTATTTTCAAAGAACAGTGCAATGATTGTGAAGGTTAATTTCAGATAAATTGAATAAAAACTAGTTAATGTGCGTACGATAGTATAAAAAGTCAGACACACTTCTGTACAACAGCAACATCGTTTAGGCGAACTCCGCCGCAACGGTTCATTAGGTCCACGGATTAAAATCACTCATTAAAAAATGTCGTATGCAATCGAAAGCGACGCGGACATCGTAAAAACGAATCAGAGCATAGTTTCCCAACCTCCGCCGCAGTAAAATCGTTTGATAACCCATCTCTGTTATCACCAAGCGTAGACGAGCATGCAATTTTCGAGTCCGCGAAAGTTAAATCGAAAACAAAGCAACCGAAATAACCAGAAACTGAAGTTCGGTACCCTCCGGGTTGGGAAACTATGAATTAATTTAAATAATCGACCGGATTCGCACAGCACGCGTGCCATAGTGTGTTTGTATTTTTTTTTTTTTTGTGCGTGAGCACAGGGAGACATAATTATTATAGGACAGGGCTGGGCGCAGTCTCAGGCAGGTTTCCATCCAATTACAGATATATTATATCATAGCAAACATCGTGACTATTTACAATAAATACAGTCGATTAGATTATATAAATAAAATATATCGTATCGTTAGTTTAGGTTTACAGCAACACGTGACAGTAAACAATTAGATCAGCGGCAAAGTAGCGTTTAATCTACTTAGGGGTAATGGTCATAGTAGCTGCAGCATGACTTGACTCTTCTGCCATTCACTCATTCTCTTCTCTCTCTCTCTCTCTCTCTCTCTCTCTCTCTCTCTCTCTCTCTCTCTCTCACTCTCTCGCATTCTTCCTCTCTCTAGCATTCTTAATTTGTGTTATTTTTCTCTTTAATATATCACTCTCTCCCCCTTTCACTCTCACTCTCTCTCTTTCCAAACTTCAGTTCTGTTCCGAATCTCTAGTCGTCGAGATTCGCTTCGCGAGAATCGAGTACCTCACGAATACATCACCATCATCGTCATCATCATTAACATCATCATTATCATCATCACGTGGTCCGACGGATTCAGCTAGCTTCCGGCCATACATAATTTCTCTCTTTTCGCATTAATAATACGATCCGCGTTGTGTAATCGCACGTAATAATTAATTAATAATCCTAATAATAATAATAATAATAATAATAATAATAATAAAAATAATAATAATCATCGGTTCACTCCTTCGATTTCTACCCCGTTAATTCCAGAAGTATTTATATTTATATATATATATTTATATGTATATATATATATATATTTATATTTATATTCATATTTATATTTAATCGCGTCCCCCCTCCCCCCGCGCGGTCGAAAACTCCGGGGAACGTGTAAAAAGGGTTTTCAATATTTCTCTCTTTGTGTTCTGCGAAACGAGACGAAACTTCACGGAAGTTAGAGAGCGAATCGTCGATTTACTCCAATTGTCCCATACGTTATGGTTGTCTTCCCGTTGAATTGAACCCCCCACGGTTTGAATTCTCGTTTCTCTAGGTTAGCACGTAGAACTCGAAGAACAAGCTTCTCGCGACCCTGCACACCTTTTTTCCGAGTACATAATTATCCATCGTGAACCGCGTAGGCTCTCTCTCTCTCTCTCTCTCTCTCTCTCTCTCTCTCTCTCTCTCTCTCTCTCTCTCTCTCTCGCACACGCACACACACACACATGTAGACGTACTCGCGCAAACACACACACACACTCTCTCTCTCTCTCCCTCTCTCTCTCTCCCACATTTAATAATTTGACACTCGATGCTTCCTATCGCGTTTTAAAAAATAGTCGATTCTTTGAACGCCGTTACCGATCCGCGTTGGTAAATTACATAGATATACGGTTACAGATACGAAGAAACGGGTGAGGGGGTGTGGTTTCAAGGGGGGGGGGGTGAGGGCTTCAGAAAGGGAGGCTGGGCAGTGTGAGTGTTTAGACGTCCACGTATCGAAGCTGTAGCTCTGATGGCGTCATCCTTCTCGCTGGTTTTGTCGCGATTATGGCAGCGTTGGTTTTTTGTTCTTTCATTTTTTTTTTTTGTTTTTTCTTTCCCAGGCGAGAGAACGAAGAACCCACCCCCGATCGTTAACACGATACAGAATAGTTCGACGATTCTCGCGGTTATAGTGATCTCGCGGCACCCCCGTATATAAGTCCACGAGAGGTTCGGGTTTCATCGACCAGGAAAATACGCGCGAAACGAGCTGAGTCTCCGGTTTCTTCAGGGCGCTTGGAGAGTTCGCTTGGACCGCAGAATTTGGAGAGTTTCGCTGTTACATAGCTCTAAACACTCGAGTCCGAGTAAAAAATACATTACACGAAGCTTTCCTATATATCTCTTTCTCTTTCTCTCTCTCTCTCTCTCTCTCTCTCTCTCTCTCTCTCTCTCTCTCTCTTCATATTTTTTTCTTAATCTCGGTTTCTCTTTCTCTTTCTCTTTCTATATATAGTTTTCTTTTTCCTCTTTTTGTTCCTTCCGTAACGTTTATACACTCAGCGTATAGTGTTATCATATTTTCTTTTTTTTTCGGTTTTGTCGTTTTTATCGATTTCTAGCCGCGATATATCTCGTCGTCGCGGTGCCAGCTATCTAATCCCGTTAAAATGGCGCCGTCTAAAGCCGTCGCAAAGTATCGAATGTGGCAATCGAGGGGAATATCATCCAAAGGAAGGAAACGAGGGGAAGGTGTGGGTGGGAGACGGGTGTCGGGAGACTAGTCACACCTGTCATCAACCCTAACTCCGTTGAGGATCGAGCAGCTTTTGATTGCAGCTACCTTGAGTCTTTTTAGAGTCTTCGTAGACTGTGGCCGTCTGAGGAACCAAGCTTGATTCGGTGAGAATTTGCGGACCTTGATATGATCTCGAACTTAGAGTGATGGGGGTCTTGTCAATCCTTAACCGGACGGGTGGCTTTCATGGGTGGATTTTTGTGCAACCAAGTCGGTTCAAATAGCTTTTACAGGATTAGAACAAATTTTATATTGTTAGTGCAAAAACGAAACTGTGAATTATTATGCAGAAAGTCGGTAGAAATATTATTGTTAGAGTTGGACAAAATGTTGAGCCTAGTGCAATAAGGGAACTGAATTTTTATAGAAACAAAATTGGTTCAAATAGCATTTTGAGGGTTACACAAAATTTTCGACATGGTGCAAAAAGGAAACTGTGAATTTTTATGCAAAAAGTCGGTTCAATAGCATTTTCAGAGCCAGATAAGACTGTGAGCTTGGTGCAATAAGGAAATTGTGGATTTTTTGGTAAAATAACATTTTTAGAGACAAGAAAATGGAATTGATCCGTGGTTGGAAATTGTTTGAATAGAACAATAATTTAGATTAACAAGATTCTACAGACTCGACTACGTAAAAAGAATTATTGTACTTCGAGTTTCTTCGATGATTATAGTCAGGTGGACAGAAATGAAATAGAATCTGTCTTACTTAAGGATTACAAATAAAACCAAAATAAAATAATGCGATACTAAATTTTATTACAAAATTCGTTACTTCAAATTTTGAGAAATTAGCTAAAGCATAAACGCCTAAACATTTCTGGAAAGTTTGTATCGAGTTTGAAACAAGTAGATCCAGGTAATTATTCGTTACAAAAAATGTTCACATAGTCAGAAACATTGGAACCCACCGGTCAAGGGTCAACGAAGCTTCCCATTACCAAAATAGTCTACAAAACCAATGAAATTCCCAAGACAATCCGCGAGTTCCACAATAAACCGTGCAGTACGACGCCGCGTCGTTGTCGACGGTGCGCGGGTAGCAAAGGAAGCCGAGACATCATCGGAGAATTCCTCAGGGACCTTTCCCCTTCATCGTCATCACCCTGTACATTCGATCATCGCAGCGAGGGTTGATCGCAAGCGTTGGAAGGGCTCGGCGGGTGCTAAATAATAGCTTACGCGCGTAGAGACGTTAATTATGGCGTTCAGTGCGCCGCGGAAACGGCCGGCACTGATCAGCGTTAATTTAGATACACACACTTAGTTACTTCGGTGAAGGAAACGATAGTTAACGCTCGTTATTCATATCCAGCAAGCACGAATATTTGCGATATTGTGTTTATACGTATTATTTACCGACAATTAGTCCGTCCGCGTTTCGCGTGGCTCGCGGAGACGGACATCGGCGCGCGCGGCCGACGCTTCCTTCCGGTTTTTTTGTTCAACGCTTCTCTTCCGGTTCCTTTTCTTTTTTGTTTCGAACGCTTCTTCCGGCTGGAAGCGGCCATTTTGTGAGTCCCCGCCGTGCAGTCGCCGCCGCCGCCATTTTGTCGTGCGGGGGACGCACGGGTCCTCCGTGAGGAGAGGAAGTGGTGGACGCTGGCGCTGAACGGGGAATCAGGGGTTGGGATTTAGGACACATCCATCAGTTAAAAATACCTTAGCCACGCTATTTAGTGATGTCCTCTAACTAGTCACGCTCGTTACTGTCGCACCGAAAGCACCACTTTATTATACACCCTAACGTCGTCCTCGACCTCCGCCTAAATTCGGGATAACGTCAATTCGAAGCGCGTCCGAACGATCCTCTTCACCGTCCATCTCCGTGATCCTTGGGCCATTCATTGTTGAGATTCGTCCGTGTCCCGATGCACTCGCGGTCGCACCCGTACCTACTGTCCTCGTTCGTCAACTCTCCTAGACCCCAACCAGTCGATTCTCTTCCCTTCACTATTTCTCTTCGGATCTAGATCGTTCTACGCGGTTCGAGCATCGCGCGGCCACACGAGACGGACAGACAGGGTACACACGGTTCTCACACGGTTCAACATCGACGATCGTGACACTCGGCTCGACCTTATCCTACTGGAAAAATGTTTCTACGTCAATGTAAAGCTATATATTGACTAGTTTCTCTCACTCGGTTCGCCCTCAACGACGAATGGCCTGGATTCCGGTCTCCGACCCGTCCGACTCCGCGCCGAATCGACCTCTCGATGGTGTACTTCATCGTTTCTTCACGATCACGTTCCGCGCACCGCGTCTCCTCTTAAACTCTCCCTCCTCTCTCTCTCTCTCTCTTTCTCTTTCTCTCTAAATTCGATCTGATCGAAGGAACATCGTCCCCGAAGACGGGTCCCCGGAACGTCTCGCGGCCCTCTCCCGTTCGCACAACACCACCTTCGGTGACCCGCGAGTCACGCGACTCTTCGCCCTTACACAACTACACCCTATCGCGGTACATAATAATCGTATTAACGTTAATGTTTTTGGCATCTTCGAAATACACAAATAGACTTTGGTATAAAACTTTTTTTTTTCTCTTTGTTTGATAGTGTTCAAGTGCGCGCGGTTACCGACACGCGCACACGACTCTTCATCATCATCTTCTTCTTCTTCTTCTCATCGTCCACCACCCGCTTCTTCTTTTGCTTCTTCTTCGGCGAGCGCGCGCGCGCCCCGAACAAAAATTCCTGTTTCGCTTCCGCTTTGTTTTTATTTTTTTGGACAGTTCTCCCGTGCTCCAGGAGAGGAGGACTTGTGTGTGTGTGTGTGTGTGTGGTGATTAGCGTTTAGGCGACCGGGCCTGGTCGCCGATCTAGCAGAGCTTGTCCAGCCACCAGAGCTTGCAGGTCGGCGCGCCTCTCCTTCTACGACGTTTCTTGCTGGACGGGTCGACCGCCTTCTTCACGAACCTGATGTTGTAGGGGTCCTCGGCCAGCTCGGGGTAGAGCTGCGCGTCGTGTATGTACTCGCCCTCGTAGCTGGACGCGGAGCCGGACTTGAGGATCTCCTCCTGCTCGGCGACCATCCACTCGATGGTGGACGGTGTGTTGGCCTTGAGAGCCTCGCGCTCCCGGTGCCAGGCCTTGCGGATCGCGGTGGCCTTCGCGTGGTGCAGCAGTCTTTGTTTCTCTTTCTCGGCGGTGGTGCCGTAACGCAGGTTCACCACATAGCTGTCCCCGTGGATCTTCACGTCGATCAGCGAGCTGCTGCCGCTGCCGTTCTCGCTCTCGTGGAACGTGGTGTTCACCTGGCCGCCTAGCCGCTTCAGCTGGCCCCTGTCCTCGATCGCCCGCCAGGTCTCCTCCTTGACGAAGTAGAACGCGTCCTGCTGTGCACTGTGCACCACGAACGTGAATGGCAGGAAGTACGACCGGTTGAACACCGACGTGAACACGTCTCCGTAGATGGCGTTCGCTGTTGGAACACTGGACACCACAGCCTGGCCATCCACCGTTCTCGACACCAGGATCCCCTTGCCGAACGGAGGATCGGAAGCAGCTCCCAAACGACTCGGTATAAGGTCACTGGTGTCCTTCTTCAGGGCCGAGCGCGGCGGAGCCGAGAGACTCACCGCATCTCCCGAATGCCTCTGCGTGATGTGTGCCAGGAACCCTGATTGCACACCCATGTTCCTCGTTCGCTTCTTCTTCCCGAAGATCGATGTTCCTGGACCCAACGCTGGAGGAACCAGGCTGTCCGGCAGCTCCTCGGGGAACAGTTGAGGCGCCAGGCTCTTCAGGTCGTAGCCCAGGTGCTTCAGCCATGATATGTGGTCTGCAAGATGTATTTAGCAGTTTGTAGCTGTGTCTCGTGGACTGATATTGGGGATGCTAAATCAAGGAGGAGATCTATCGGACGGTATGGATGTGCTATTTGGTTTCAGAAGCTAGCCGCCCTCCGAGCGCATCAATATTGACTCAGAGCTATGCAAGCCATTAATCTTGCACAAAGCAATTGATCGCCGAAGATACGCTCGCCTTACCTGTGGGTTGGTTTGGTTTGTCTGTGTGCCTGACGTCAATAGGATCGTTCCCGTTGAACCTATACAAGTGCAGGTGAGTCGGAGTGTCCACCCTGTCCAGCACGTTCTCCCACAGTGGAGACATCCATTGGCCGATCAATGGGTCGTAGACTTTGCCGTTCGGCATGTGCACCAGAGACGTCACCTAGAAACCAAAGGACACTGTTAGGAACACTGCAACTCTCAAATCTGACCACTTTCTACTTCAGAAGCTGTCCAAGTCTGTGTTTCTGAATCTGTTTATTGCACGACCCAGTATATTCGTTTTTAATAGTACTGTGGACCAAATGTTGATAACATAACATTTTTAGAAATCTGGTAGACTGGAATAATTGCAAAGAAGAATATAATAAGAAGAAGTTTTAAAAAATTCTCTATTTGGAGTCTGGATTTGGTTCTAAACGCAGACCAAGATGACTATGAAACCCCCATCCCTCTGTTTCAATCACTGTCTCACCTTGTCCAATAATCCTCCACAGAAATCGACAGGTAGATACAAATAGGGGTTAGAGTCGTAAACGATATGTCCGTAGGGTGACCTCATGATCTCCCTGATGCCCTCTCCGTACTGACTGAAGATCATGATGGGTGTGCCACACTGATCGGTGGCGATGTAATACTTGTACCTGTAGACTTGTGCGTATATCAGATGTCCCCTGTCGTCGTACACCAAAGACATCAATTTTCCGTCTCGTGGACTATAAATCTGGCTGACTTCGTGAGGACGTTTCTGATTGTTATAGAAAAATTGGGTAACGTTGCCGTAATTGTCTTTCCTGGTAGCTAGACGATCCATATGATCGTAGTAATATCTAACGTCGAAACGTCCGCGTTTGGTAGCGCGAACTAGAAGACCTTTAGCATTGTAATTGAACCTTTCTTCTCTGGCATTTTGCACGACGAGTCCTCTGTTGTCATATTTGTAGAGACCTTCTCCGAATTTAACTATTCTATCCATGCTATTGTATTCCATAGGTATCGTGTTTCCTCTGTACGTCAAGGACAACATGTTACCGTTAGCATCGTACTTGAATCCCCATGGTTCCTGAGCTTCCACTCCAGTTAATTGACCGTCACAGTCCCAAGTATAGTTCTTCACATTAGTGTAAGTGTTCACAGCGACGTTGCGAGTGTACGTCCTCGTCTGATTGATGCGACCTCGAGAATCATGAGTGAACTCCATCCTGAAAACTTCTAGCTGATGGATGGTCACGGTCACTTGCGTTTCCAAGTACCTCTCGTCAGTGATTCGAGAGAACAATGCGGTTCCATCGAACACCGTGGTCTCGTTGGTTTGCGGCCTGGCGACCTTGAACTGACCTATCTGCTCCAACATGCCAGTCCTAGGACTGTAGGCCATGGTGTGAGTCGGCAGCGTCTGACCCCCTATTCTGCCTTGGACATTGATCAACCTGAAGTTCGAGTCATAGTCAAAGGTAAACTTGGCGTTGCTGAGACCAGTCTTCGCTCCAAAGTCGATACGTTCTTCAACTAGCAAGCCATCGCTGTATTGGTAGTCCCATTTGTACTCCACGTCCCTCTCAGAGTGGATCACTTCCGAGGGAAGACCGCTCTCTGTGTACCTCATCTCGCTCTTTCCATCTCCGTGCACCACTTCGGCAAGCTGACCAGAAGTGTGATACCTGTAGACGATTCTAGCACCGTCCCCGGGGAACACGGTCTGCAATAGATTGCCGTCATGGCTGTAGTGTTGAAGATAGGCCCTGGTGCTTCCTGGAGGAGTGTACGTCACCCTGAGGAAGCCGAGAGAAGCCTGGCAAGAGAACGAATGTTTTGTTCCGGATGGAAGAATGATGTGTCGAAGACCACCATCGTCATCGTACTCCAATGAGAAGTGTCTGTTGCTGGCTAGAGTGATGTTAGAGAGGATGTTCAGGCTGTTGTAAGTATAGTGTTTGGTGCCGTCCTGGCTGTTGGTCACCTCAGCTAGCTGTCCGTGTCGGTCGTAGCCGTATGATTCATCAGAAGCACCCCATTTCCAGCTTTCTATACGATTGAACCTGTCATAGGTTATGGTCAGGTTGTAGCCTTGTTCGTGAGGCTGCCAGGTCAAGGGTAGTCCAGCTGGGTCAAACGTGACTGTTAATAGAGGGTTTCTAGTCTTGTCGTAGAACGTCTCGCGACTGAAAGCTTGCTCGAACTCAACGCCTATCACTCTAGTGTCGTTCACCCAGATCTCTCTGTTCAGAGTCTGTTGGAAGTGGCTGACGTCGCCGACTAAATTGTATGTCGTCGTCATGGTGTTCGTCAGCTCTCCTAGAGACATCAACTGGTAGCTCCACATTGGTAGCATCTCGGCTTCTACCGGCAGTGCGGCTTCCAATAGGGGGTGCTTCGTTGTCGGGGCGCTGAGGACTCTGCCGCCACCTGGGAGCAGGACCTCGAGGCTGCTGTTGGTGAACGCGATGGCCTTCTTGACCTTGGCACCTGGGATACCAGAATGATTCATTAGTGTCAAGCTGTGAAACTGAACGGACAGCAGATAATGAATAACGTTAATCTTACCATCAGTGATGGTCAACTCCTTGGACCTCTCGTTCTTCATCATGAACTCGACAATTCTCTGTTTATCGCCCTTCGACAGCGCCTGCAGGGGAGCAGACACCTTCACGGCCAGACCTTCGTCGCCAGACAAGTCCGAAGACAGCTTCAGCTTCTCTCCAGTAGGCAGAATCACATCGATAACACGTCCCAAACTATCGTAATTGTAAATATACGTGTCTCCACCCTGTAACAAATGAAATAACAATGTACAACACAATCAAATCCCACAAAACACTTCAACATACTAAACACTTACTCCTGATCGGCTGGTCAGCAAACCAGTGGACCCATCGTATCCAAGGACGATCTCCGATCTTTCCCTCTCGGTAAGCTTCTCCAGGAACCCAACACCCGAGATCACCAGCCCAGACTTATGATCCTGAGTGTTCTCGATGGAATAAACAACGCTGTTGTAGTCCCTGAGGAACTGGATCTTATTGCGCGCACTGTCGTTCACAGTAGACAGTTTCCCCAAGCTGGTGTTCTTGCTGTACAAGAACGAGTATCGCGTCTTCCCGGATGTCAAATCTTTGGTGGAGATGTGTTGACCGTATCGATTGAACACGTAGATCTCGTTCGTAGGTGGGAATGGGATATGGAACTCTCCGCTCTCGTCGTGATTAGGTAAATAAGGCTGAAGTGCTAAGATGTGCAAGCTGCCTTGGTCCGCCACGTGGAGGACACCGTCGGGAGAGATAGCGATGGCAGATATAGCAGTGAACTTGGCATTAGACGATAACAAAGTCTCTGTGCTGCTAGTGTCATCGGTACAAGAGCAGCTTTCCAGATCCTTGGTGCTGGGTGTAGTGTTATTGCACTCGCATTGTCCTCTCATCCGTTCCTGTTGTTGACCAGCGAAATGGGACATCTTCCCAGAGCTGTCCACCACTCTGATGGTGTTCACTCTATGAGAATCGCTCTCTGCTATGTACAGCTCACCGGTTGGACTGAAACCAACTGCCAGAACCGAGCCCAGGACCTCGTCTGGCTTCTTCGGGTTGGCGGTGTTCGTCACATTCGCCTTCGAGGCGTCTCCGTCGTTCCCGTTGCTGTTGCTGGCGCAGTGCAGAGGCGTCCCTGCTACCACACGGACTTTTAAGTCGCTGGTAAGCTTCAGGACTAGCCTGTCGTCGATAAAGTGTAGGGAACCGTCCAGCGGGCTTAGGGTCAATCCTGTCGGCCATTGAAGCTGAGCCTGGTGGGCGGGTATTGCGCCCACGCACGGAGCCGGGGACCAGTGGTTATGGTGACCGTGGTGACCCACCAGGGTGTGGATGATGCCCCGGGGATCCACCGCTCGGATGTTCCTCCCGTCCGCGATGTACATCGTCTTGTCCGCTGCTATCGCGATTCCTGGAATAGGGTGCGTTTATTGAGTGGCGATTTGAGGGTTGATACGGGGTGAAGTGTTAGTAACGGCATGGGTGCCGTTCGAACACTTTTGATGCATTTTAGGACACTTTTATTCTCCGTGGGTGGTTTTTAATACAGGTTATTCTATTCAGGGTGGATACAAAATCTGGGATTATTGAGAATATTTATTTTGAATAGAAATCATTTTTGTTTGCTGGTTGGGTAGGTGGCATTCTCTCGTGCAAACACAGTGATTTCTCTATATATGTCGTCAAGGCCTGAAGGATAAACGTCGCGGAATTGTCCCCACTATCACGGGGTATCAAAGAGGCCTCGGACGCCGAGGAGTGTAAACATAACACGGTTCGGATGTGTCTCCTGTACGATATATGTCGTTGACAAGACCCGCGTTGTTGACATATATCGAGAATTCACTGTATCAAGAAACTGCATAACCAATTCATTCCTTAATGGCAGAATTAAACAGGACGCTTTGTATCCTCGCGACAATTAACAATGAAATATTCTGCATGGTTTTGAATGGTTTTGTTAGCATCAATTAAAAATTAAGAAGTTTCTGTGCAATTACCTTTTGGATGAGCCAATTTGGCACGAATAGCCGGACCCTCGTCTCCGCAATGACTCTCGTCACCGGGGATGCATCTCTCACCACTGCCAACAACTGCCTCGATGTTGATGCTAGGATTCTGTACAACTTCCAAGGTCAACGCTTTCAAGATTTGATGTTTCTCTGGATCGCTGATGTACAGGTGTCCATCAGCTGGAGATACGCAGAGGTAGTACTGATAGGCCACCTGTGTGGCGCTGTAAAATAAAATTTTTCAAATTCATAAAAATTGGGTCGTAATGCCGAATTGCAGAATTGGGTCCATACTGATTCAACTTGGAATTCACGGAATAAAAGAAGAAGAATATTTTGTTCCTACATTGTCGTAGCACATGAAGAGACAAATTTGACAATTTACAATTGTCTTCGATCAGAGTGCTGCTTCAGTCAGTGACAATTAGGGGGTGTCTCTGGGGTGTATTTAAAAAAAAAACGTTGGGTTTTTTTAACGTTACTGTTAAAAATCGGACATCTCAGAAGCCTAATACATTCTCCCGCTTTTTCCGAGCCTGGAACCGCGACTCACCTCAATATCAGCACAGTGTAGACATTTCCCTCGGGCGTGATCCTCCTGACAAGATTGAAATCCCCAACGAAGATGCTTCCATCGGGTCCGCTGGTGAGAGCCACAGGCGTCAACAGCCTGGCGTCCTTGGCCAGTCCGTTGCAGTCTTGGCAAACTAGGTTCCTCTGCAGGCCAGTGCCCATGACGACCTTCACGGTCCTAGGGTACTGCTTGAAGTGCAGCGTGGTGCCATCGCCTTTCTGCAGGATGCCCTCGTGAAAATTGTAATGATGATGTATGTCGAGTCCCCATCCACCTATGTCCGAGATGTCCACGTCGAATCCTTGCATGCTGGCGGTCTGCGTCTCCCAGATGACCGAGGGACAAGTGGAGTGCTGGTAGCCGATGGAGATCCTGGCCTGTGCGACACCGTAGACCTTCTGCTTGTAAACGTTCCTCTTGTTCCAGGCGAAGGTGTGCGTCAGGTTCGGGTCCGCTTCGTACGTCTTGGTGTGCAACGACCCCTCGATCTCCACGTGCACGTGCACGTGCGTCAGCGACTTCGGGATGAACGGGCCGGTCAACTGCATCCTCACCGTGGACAGGTAGCCGGCCGCCTGGTTGCTCTGATACATCAAGTGCAGGTTCGAGCCCGGGATAGCGATGCTCTCCTGCACGATCTGCAAGAACCGATCCCGGTCACTCGAAAATCTTGTTTACGGCCACCGCCGGACGCAATTTGAATTTTAAATCAGCCCCGGGAAACAGCTTCCGCAGCTGCACAGATGCCGACTGAGAGCGAGGAAAGCTGCTACAAAGTGTCCCCTGTTATGCACCGGACGATCTTGCATGCGCTTTCGCAACCGGGACAAATAACAGATTGCAGTTTGATGGGCTGGCTGCAGCGGGGATGGGGATGAAGTACGGATGCGAGACGAATTTGCAGGACTTTTTGGGGCTGCGGGCGGATTTTGTGGCCATCTTCTTTTTGGGGATCTTTGGGAAATCGTTGCGAGGTATTGTTGGTATTGTTTAAGAAATTTTAAGTGTCTCGGGGATTTATTTTTAGAGTAATAGGACCGGTGTTTTTAAGGGGACTTCTTATTTGGCCTCTTCATTTTAATCACTTCATTTCGGCATCTCAGTCAAAAGATTGTTTTGTAACAATAGAACTAGAGTTTTGAAGTGGCCTGAACATTCCAATAAATTCGTCTTGCCATTTCATTTTGAAAATTGCTTTAGAAAAATTGGAATGAAGAATTAATTCATTTTTGGTTGATCTCATCAGTCAATTAATTTTTCTAATTTTAGATCATTCTGTATTTTGTCAACGAAATATAAAAAGGCGTGTTTATGTTCTTGGATGATCACTAGACTGCGGATGTTATGCGTTTATTGCACAAATAAGTGCAAATTTAAAACAATGAAAAGATTTAAATGATTTAAGAATACTGATGTTCTGATTTCAGTTGGTTAAATTTATTAAAATGAGAAAGAAGTATTTATCTGGTTCCTGCATCTTGCGATAAATGCTGACAATTTTTCATGAAGATCCCTAGTCTGATGATCGCAAATTCATTTGCATTTGGGGCATAAATGTCGTAGATGGTTAGTGACATGAGGATTAAGATCAATAGAGTCTACAACCGATATGAATCGTTGCAGTTTACCTGACTTTCCGCGAACACCAAGCTCTTGCCAGGCAGTCCTCCCACCTTCTCAGGCATCCAAGTGCTAACGATGATTGGCCTGAGGAGCTCATGGTCGTGCTCCAGGCACGGTCCGTGCTCGCTAAATAGTCCCATGGAGATCCCTGGGAAGCCTATTATATTGTACGCCATAAATGGTAAGGAACTTAAAAACATAAAACACTTAAGGACGGAACAAAGACGGCACACACGTTCAACAATGTCACGGACGGGTCCTGTATCGTCTATACGGATGGTCCATTGATTATTAGCACACATTAGCAAACTCAGTAAACAAACTCAACGGAACCGAGGAACGTAAAGAATAAAACCATAACGAACAGAATCAATAAATACACATATATATGTATATATAGAGGGTGTTCAACTACAGGTGGGAGAAAATTTAAGGGATGGTGCTCCAAGACAATATGAGACGAAAATGAAGAATACAAATATTGCGATTTCGGCTTCATTTCTTAGTTATCGTCAATTAAAGATCCGCCTAAAATGTGGCAACCCGGCCGACAGAGGTGTACGTTGCTTACGTCATAAAGGCGTGCGGCCGTACACCTCTGTTGGCCGGGTTGCCGCATTTCAGGCGGATTTTTAACCGATAATAACTAAAAAATGAAGCCGAAATTGCGATTTTCTTACTCTTCATTTTCGTCTTATATTCTCATGGAGAACCTCCCCTTAAATTTTCTCCCACCTTAGTCGAACATCCTGTGAAAACACCCTTATAAAAATACATATAACATATAGACTCATGTTTAATGCACGTGTCTTCGCTATATCGAAAGCTTCTGGGCCGTTTATTCGTCTCGTTAACAGGGTGGCGATAACGGGGGGCCGCGACATAACGTGAACGAAATACGAAAATAGAGAAGGAAACGGAAACATAATATGGGAGTTAATACTTACCGACAGCTGGGCTCGGGGGTTGGTTCGATGTATGGGACTGGCCGTCCATGTTAAGGGTCATCACCACAGGAGGCATAACCACTATTTGATTCCACGGCACGAACACGGTCATCGTAAGGGGTCTGAAGGGGCTGCGCTGGAACTGAAGCGTCACTGCACCGCCGCCGTTGACCAGCACGTCAAACCTGATCGAAGTAGGCAAACGCATTTCAAATACAGCACTCCCCGCTTAAATTTACGAAGATTCGCATCCGGAAGTCGAATTCTTGCGTTACAGGGTAGCGTTCCTCTTTCAGGAATGGACTAGAGCACAGCTCGACAAAGTGGAAGAATAGATACAGTGGATAAAGGGAGGTAGACGCAGTCCATCTAGGTTCGACACAGAACGTGCGACAAAGAAAATTTCAAATTCAGTATTTTTTGTTTTACATTTTCAAATATGGTATCAGAGGGTTGTTGAGATTATCCCGATTAAAACGAGTCCAAACACGACGTAAATCGGTCTATTTTTATAGGCTTCGCACATGGTAATCTTACGTTGTTTTTAATTTTGTTATTTATTTTGAGTCTACAAAACTAGTCCGATTTATGTCGTGTTTGGACTCGTTTTAACCGGCAGAATCTCAGCAACCCTCTGGTACCATATTTGAAAATATAAAACAAAAATTACTGAATTTGAAATTTTAATAATACTCTTGGGATGATTTTTAGAGTTAGTGTGTCAGACATCTTCCCTGAAGGATTAAATGGATTGATTTATCTTTGCTGTATTCTTCAGGTTTTTTTCTTTGGTCCCATTCGAATTTTAATATCATTATCACCATCACGATTGTGTAACACTTTTTGCGTCTATACTAGTCAAGTTCATGCTTGAAGGGGCTGTGACAGAAGCGTCACTGCACCGCCGCCGTTGAACAGCACGTCAAACCTGATCGAAGTAGGTAACTGCATTTCGAACTATACACCGCTTCCGGTATTAAGTCGCGGGGCGAACCGGCGATCGATAAAGGATACCAGCCGGTCCGGCTCGACCGTGACCAATTCGAACCGGCCAGTTTTCGATAACCGAAATATGCTTATCGAGTTCGATTGTTTCGGGCATCCCTGATGGAAAACCTGTCGCGCCCGGAGCTGCGATTTTATTTTCCGATTACGATTATTTCTCGTTTTTAACACACAGTGGTCCGCATTAATGCTCCGGCACCTTTATAATAGATTAACCTTTTCGGCAGAATTCGTGACGAACCAGTCAGGCAAATAAATTTTTCAATTCTATTTTTATTTCAAGTTTGTCTAGATGCACTTTGATGCTTTGTTTTCTTCCAAAGAATTTTCTTCCTCGCGTGGACTACAGTAGAACCTCGCTGGTTGCACGAAATGGGACCGAAAATGCATCGCAACGAACGAGGTAACCAATCATAGTGATTCGCAGTGTCGATTTTCTTTTGTTTTTATGTACGCAATCACCACAATCCCCACCGCGAGTTTTAATACTTCCAACAACTCGTGGTGGGAGGCGTTAGTATGCAACGAACGAGGTTGCAACGAGCGAGGTTTCTACTGTACTTCTATCAGGTGGTCGTAAAAATTTCGTTCACAATGTGTACGTTTAAAATTGTCAAACAACACGATCCCTTAATATTTTATTATTTTCCAGGCTTCCTCTTACTTATCCGTGCAATCTACTTTATTAAAACTTTTTGGCACAATTTAATATTTCAGAGTCGAATATAGTTTACAATATATTTCCACACAGGATCGCCCTATTTTTAAGCGTAGCAGTCACAATCTTTCAGTTCATAGCAATGAAATTAAATTGGTAATCGTTGCCTACGAGCTGCAACAAGATGTACTAGGGAAATTACTTAAACATATAATTTCTAGTATACAAAATAAAGTCTTTATATAGTAACTAGACCACAAAGCAAAAGAACATTGCCCTAGTCAGAAACGTCAACTTTTGAGGATATTAAAATCACTAAAAATTCCAAACAGCATTACCACATCCCCTGTACACAGTCGCCTGCCATCAAAATCGTACACACCCGAACAAAGGCAATTTCAAAGTTCAAAAACCGGACAAGGGTAGACGTCACCGCAAAATAAATTGATCCCGCACGCGTCTACGTTGCGATAGAAGTTCCCCATCCCGAAGCCCGGTCTAAAACCATCGAGACCAAAAGTGGAATCACAGAACTTGGTCCCCGGGCCAACCCCAAAAAGGTATCCCAAGTCTCGCCGCCCATACTCGCAACCCAAGCGTCCCGAAACCTGGCTCGCATACTTATCGGCGATAATAACCGGTAATCTATCAGTGCCTGGCCCCGGTATTCATTAAAGGTGAATGGAAACGGTGCGAAGCCCTGGTCCAGGCTTCGGATTACGTCGTTCTGACAGGTTCGCCGGGGATTTCGTCGCGATGCAATCTCGCATTCGCAGTTCCACTGTGTTATGGTAAAATTTCGACAGCTATCGGGAGAGTGAATGGTAGTCCGAATGGGGTGGCAGGGGGTGAGGGGGAAGGGGGAGAGGTATGGCCGGCTTCGAGAAAGAGAGAGAGAGAGAGGGAGAAACGGAGGTCGGACTAATCACGCAGGTTTGCACGGAGTAATTAGGAAGCTTTCGACATCATTAGCTGGGGCTTTGATGTGGTTTGCCGGGCCAACTCCTCCGGCTCCATGTTTCAGGATTATCCTCGCCGGGATTACTATATACCTGTTCGATATATAGGTGTTCCACGGCGTCTCCATCCCCCTTTACACCCAACCGCCCCTCTCCTCCCTTCATTACAATGCAGCCTTGATCCTATTACGAAGAACGTCCAAGCTGGCGTGCACGCTTCCCGTCCATCATCGTGCGCAAATACTAACGTCACGCATACGGCTCCGCCAACGGGAAATTCGCGAGCATCATTCGCGAGCGGGAAGGATAACGAGTGTCCTTGAGCACGCGTCAAAATATGTAATGCATCGATGCACCCTTTGAAATGGAGCTATTTCTCTATATATGTCGCCGAGACCTGGATGATAAGTGTCGCGCGATTATCCCCACTACCGTGGGCTATGCCCCTTGAGGGGCTACGAAGCTCGAGAGGCCTTGGAAGGCCGAGGAAACATAACACGGCTCCTGGACGATACACGACGCTGGCAAGACCCGTGTTGATGACATATATCGAGAGTTCACTGTACTTCTATAATCCTCGGACACCTGCGAATTCTAGGCCTATGCCGGAGTCATGTCTGACCCGCGCCGATATTTCACTTGTACAGTCCCGGGGCAAGGGCGCCCGCGGGTGCCCGCGGGCATAGCCGAGGGCAATATGACGTCAACGAGAGAAATATTGCTTAATTTAACATTTACACAATAAATAGAATTCATAGAATATTAAACAACAATACTTCAAAAATCGAAGGAAAATCACCAGCTGTTAATAAAGATCTCTTTCTAGTCCCTAATTGTCATTTTCTGTAATTAACACACCAGCCACTATCGATTGCAGTACAGCGAGATAGGAGAATGGACAATTTTGGCACGCGTTGCTTGCCCGAGAAGAATCGGTAATGTGGAGGTAAACTGAAACCGATGCAGGTTTCATGAAACCTAAGTGTCGATGCATACATCGCGTCGTGTTCGAATGTGTACAAGGAGCTTAATAGGCTCGAGAGCTGGTTGTTCCTCGATTTCGGCGAATAAAACATGAAAACTGTATTCAATGGGGCGAAATTTTAATCAATGATTCGCCTCGCCTCGCCACTCGATGCGCCCGTTGTTCCGAAGTTGAGATACATTGCGTTTTACCGTGTTTATTTGTTCTGGCTGCGTTGTGAGATGGGAGGATGAGGACCGTTCGAGATAACGATTCATCTGGTCATCGTTGATGGTGCTATCGTGAGCTTTATGGCGAGTATGGAGCGACGTGTACCACGCATTGTAAAGTTTTCAAGCACCTTGTAAAACGTAGCTCTTTAAACAATACGGACATTTTTATACAATTCGAGGGACCGTGTGCGATAATAAAAAAACTGCAAATAATTTATGCATCAAGTAACCAACGCGTATCAATTTATATATCGATGGGAAGCTTGACTATTTTATTATTTTTTAATAAAAATACAAATCTAAGTATTATACTTAGTCTTTCTGTTCTTTTCGATCGTGTGGAATTTTTCCTGAAACATTATTTGTCCAGGTTTTAAAATTAATTTTCACGTTAATGTATTCACTCTACCAAATTTGATTAGGATCTGTAAAACGCAAGAAAGTTGGAGGACTACTCGATATCATACATTGAATTTTTTTCAATATTTGTTTCATTAAATAACTTAATTTGATTTTATGGAACTTTTGAGGTTTCTAGTTTGCCAGTCAAAGTGTTAATTCGTTACAATAAACATTAACTCGAACTTCCAACGGTTGCTAATTGCCTCGAAATTGGATTCTTGCGAGTAAATAATTTCTCAAATTAATTTGCCAAACACATTCAGCTGAACGAATTCTTCCGAAATTAACAGTATTTGTTGGACACACAATTGAGTATTGGTTGTGATTTTGCTGAAAATCGGTACAACTTTATCGAGAATCATTGCGAATTAGGAGACAATATTGTTCGAGATTGACTATTCCTTTGATGGTAACACCGTGTCTTTGTCGGCGTTCGTGCTGAATTCTTGAATTAAAGCGTGCGAGAGCATTGAATACGTGCCTCGCTGTCTACGCGACTCCTAACAGGCATCTTGTCACTTATCTCTTGATTAGAGCACAATATGAGCCACATCACCTCGGGTTCGCGATGAATTGAGACTACGGAAATGGTACCTTTGAGGACGAACCGGCCTCAATGAAGTGGCTCATCTAGTTGGCCGTTTAAACGAACGAAAGACGCGTCGTCGAGCTTCAAGCACCTTTCTTCTATTGGCTGATGTTATGCGAGCTTGGCACCGATAATTTAAGAACACTGTATTCGCATGACGGGAGGCGACAAACATTCTAATTCGATCAATTTGGCCCAGCAATTAGAGAATACGCGGCATACCTGGGATACCAGGTCGTTCGAGACGAATAGAAAATTACGTCAGAGAGTAGGATCAAATGAAACACTATAATACCATGGGGAAACTGGTAAACTATTATGTCTCAAACAGTTACCAATGATTGAAAACAAAAATTCTCTGAAACTTTGGTTCAACTGAAAAATAACAGACAGTAACAATTTTCTTACAGCAGTCCAATTTACTTTTAGTTTATAATCTTAGGAGATTAATTGATTTTCTCTAGTGATCTAAATTTTCAGTAGCTAGACCTCTGGACTGTGGATATTTATAGAAATGAAATCCCTCTGTTAACAATTGTAACATGCGGAGAAATAATGCAACAGTGGTTTGAAATTCTGATATTTTCACTGTTTACCAAACGAAGTTTGCCTAATTAGCAACGCGACACGGAAACGTAAAATTCCTCGGCACATTTCAGATTTTCTAGATAGTCTGACACGAGAAAGTAATATGCGAACGAGTGCATTAAAATAGTTTGTTCCCAAGTTTGGCATGTTTTAACCACAATTGCGGCGATCCAACGCTAACCGAGGAACATTTATAAATTGACATTTCCTTTCCTGCTCGTCCAAAAATGTCACTGGTTAAAATTCGCCCGTAGTATTGGGGTGTCGCAAGTTAGATAATGTTAATAGTTTATTAGACACTCCGACATTCTGAATTACCGGCTGAATGCTAAGTATGCATCACTTTCTCCGGTGTTTTGCACCTGGTGACGCTCTCCAGTTGCAAAACACGTTGGTAGC